>NC_138153.1:17405564-17533064 GCF_964199315.1 Orbicella franksi
TTATAACAATTCTACCTGTCTAGCAATTCAGTACTTTCAGACAATTTTACTTTATTGACAAATAAACAAGGAATGACAACACGCGCAAGAGGTAGAAAATTTTCTCTTGCCATACGCTTTTTGTCATTTTGTTTCACGAAATAAATAAATGGTATGATGCTTAGTGCTTATATTGTTATATGGCTTGTGTTTCTGAGCGGTATAACGCGCGCTCTGATTGGCTAATTCTGGGCGTTATTCTCCCATAAAGCTTACGGGCCGATTACGGACCTGCAAAAACAAAGCAAAAGGTGATCAAAAAAACTTTTTTTCTGAAATTTTAGCGCGGCTGAAAACGATGAGTGACGGGGAACACGCTGGTAGTGAATTCTATTACCCTGCCTGACGGTCAAAGAAAATCTCAAACCCCGTGACCTCGCTATCGCTCGGTCAATACGCCGTTGAAGGTTTAGGGCGGAGATTTTCCCGCAAAGAGGGTCCGTAAAGACCTCACTCTCGGTTAACAAGTAGATCACATTTTTCTTTAATTGAGTCTGTTAATTGTTTTAAATGAGTTATACTAGCAGTGGTCGAAAATTGTCTTTGTGCCGAATTTTTCCAATAAATATACCTTTTTGGAATTTGCATCAAACAAGCTCAAAGATCTCTTTCCGTAGTCTGTACACAATATCGCTTCCCAATGCTAGACAACTTTGGTGCTTTTTTATCATAAACATGCCAAACATCAACTCTAAAATAAATTTTAAACAAATTAAACACGAACCATTTGTATTTAAAGGTACTTAACCATCAGGGTTTCTCATTCTATCTTAGCCGGAGGACACCTGACAGGAAGCCGTTTTCTTAGTAATTTAACCGCAATAAAGAACACCTTCTTCTGTAAAGAACATTTAACGTTCAATTGACAGTTTAGGAAAATAGAACCAAAGCTCGCCGCTTTACTGAAAGAAATTAAATTACAATCCATCAAAATGTCCTCTCTGGTGCGTGGTTCGGTAGCCCAAATGACTCACGCGATGTGAGTTACCCTTGCCATTTAAAAGCGGCGTACATCACTATCCCCAGTTTTCAGAATTCAAATTTTTAGCCTGGCACCTTTGGTTTTTGCCCAAAATTAGTTTAACTGAGTGTACCCATGAGTTTTAAACACTTCAAGTATTTTAACTTCTTAATATTTTTTTTTTAGTTTCATGTTTGCAGCGTGGGTAAAATGAAATGCCGAACAGGTGAGGCATTTTGTTGGAACCTTCAAGGGGACTTCGCCCCAGCCACCTAAACATGTTTCAATTTTAGTCCCCTATTGTTCCGCTCTCAAGGGTCAACCCTTAGTAGAGATCCATCCTACGTGTTCTTAGTCAAATTTGAATTTCACCCTGCATTCTCCTTAGAACATAAAGTATTCACTAACAAAAATCCCGGCCTCTTATTCATCTTTTTTGTGATCAAAGGGACGTTTTTCAATTACATTTTTTACGGCTTTTGCAATCCCTTTACCGGTGAAAGTGGAGGAAACGGCTTGATTAATTACCAAGCAAGTGTTTTCATTTCTTATCCGAGTCTAAACGTCCCAGTTAAAAACGTAAACCATCAAAATTTGTAAAATAAACTGAGTTTTTCGAAATTTCTGTTCTTTGATTTTATCCCTCACCTAATGGAGATCGCCTCACTTGCCCACTGTCTTCATGTAACCTTCGCTGACAAATACCCTTGCTTATTGTTGTTAATGAAACAGACTTCAGGGATTACATGTGACAGCAACTTCTGTACACTTGATTGGTAAAAACGGAGGAATTGGTTTGATTAATTACCAAGCAGCTGCTAAAATGTCAGAGCGTAGCCTAAACTTCTCCGTTAGTACCGGAACCCGTCATCAAAACTGCGAACAAAAGAAATGGGAAAAGAGTATTTTGAAATTTCTTAAACTAAACTGGAGGTCAATAGGGCTATCCAAATTTCAACAAAAAACTGTGGTGAAGGTCAAAATTCATTTTGAAAGTCTCTAAACATGGTTGTCACTGAGAAGTGGAGCACCATCTTCGTAGTAATTGAATTGGTGGTGTGCTTCTTAGGAATAGCGTTTAATGGAGTTGTGATTTTCACAATTTGCAATTGTAGAAATGTTCGTCGTCGCATCTCAGCACCGACCTATCTTATCCTCAGTATCGCGGTGAGTGATTTCCTTTCTTGTGCGATACCTGTTCCATTGTCGATTGCAAGACATTTCCAAAAGGAATGGCCATTTGGTTTGGCTGGATGCCAAGCTCACGCCTTCATGATATTTCTACTTGCTCTTGTCTCGATCACCCATTTGGTTGCCATTTCAGCAGGGAAGTACTTGACCATTACAAAATCTCTTTCGAGAGATTCTTATTTCAACAAGAAAAAAGTGGTTTTGATTATCTCGGGCTCTTGGATTTACTCGCTCGCCTTCAGCGTGGCACCATTGGTAAGTTGGTCGAGATACGGCCTAGAAGGAAAAAATGCTACATGCTCAGTGAGATGGGATTCATCTCTTTCAAGCGATCAGGCATACTTTGGAGTTGTCATTTTCACTTGCTACGTTTTGCCTCTGGCCGTGATCACCTTTTGCTATTACAAGATCCATCAAGTTTCCAAACAGATTGTTGTCAACACTTCCCATAGTGGCGGTTTAACCATGACAGCAACACAAGCCCTTCTCAGGAAGCACCAGAAAACTGCTGTTTATTTTTTAGCTATCATAGCCGGTTTTCTAATCCCTTGGTCACCTTATGCCGCAGTGTCCCTCCTTTTAGTTGTAGGACGCAAGGTTAGCCCTTTCGCTACCAGTGCATGTAGTGTGCTCGCCAAAATTTCGTTTTTCCTCAATCCATTACTCTATGCCATTTTTAATCGCAAGTTTCGACGACGCTTCATTCTTTCTTTTCCTATAAGCAGACTGAATAAAGTGATTAGGCCAGCTGTTGTACCTTCTGTTTCACGCACACTGGCTCTTTGAACAGCGCCAAGCAGTGAATTCTGATTAGCCATGCTGTACTTGGTAAATCTATACCCTTTACTGTATAAACCACACAGGTGCGAGCAATTCTGTCGCCATGCCGTATATGCAGACACTCATCTCGACACTCTCGATGATTGCTGATAAAACCCTTGGTAAAGAAGGAACACTTTCTGAGTCAGTCTTTCCTTGACCTCCCATAAACACGGGAGTACATTGTCAGAAACCATTGCGGAACAGCCACTATTTTGGCTGCATATCTCAATTTTCCGGTGTTCAGTGGTTACACCTTCGATTTGGTGTTCAACTGACCCAATCGCGTAATGTTTCTCAAACATAAATTTATGTATTTCGGTCTCTAGCTACTTGATATAATGAAGCATTTTGTTTTAATTTCAAATGTTATTAAATCAGTCAGATAAGCAAGTGCAGATTCTCTGATCTCAGTATCTAAACCACGTTTTCTAAACTCACAGGGGGCTTATTTCACATGTCAGATTTTCTGGGTCAGTGATAGGTTGCACTTGCTTACGCTGATGTTTTTCGCTTTCAGAGGTAAGACCCCACTAACTGAACCACCAGCAGTTGAAAAGGAACAGCACAGTTTGTGCGTGAAAATGGTAACATTAAGGAAAACAATCATGTCTCCTGGTATTGGGGCGCACAGAGTTAAACTAACAAAATGAAACCGTAGCTTTTTATTCAGGTTTTACACCTCTTAGTAACCGAGTTTGAGGGCTTCGCGCTTGGGCCATAAATCGATGGGGAAAAACTCGGTCCGTAACTTACGGTACGGACCGAGAAAACGAGGTTGGCAGGATACTTATTCTGTCTCTACTGAGTCTCTGCCTGGTCCAGGAACGATGAACGACTTCAAAATTCTGACGTACGTCAAAAGGAAAACGAAAAACGAGTCAATTTGTATCTGTAATTGTATGGGCCCGAGGGTAGTTAAGGATTAATTTCACGCGTATTTTCAAAGTTTTCACAAAGTTGCCGGAGTCGCTAAGAAGGTAGGGGTGAGTTTGGTTAGTTAAACTCGGATTCTGGGTGGTCACGTGATCAGCCGCAACCAGGGTCTTTCTTCCAACGACCAAGGGAGGCAGAGGGGAGAGAGCCTGGGAACGAGGCTGTCGAAGCTCTCCTTGCGACCACTCTCATAAGCGACCAGCTCTAGTTACGACCACCTTTGCGAAACCTCGTTTGAACCGTTTCTTAAACTTTGTAATGAAAAGCTCTCGTAAGGGACCGCTCCCGTAAGCGACCGCGACCACTTTGGGGATTACCCAACCGGACTTTTCCTTCGTTTTTAAGAATGGCTGACTGTTAGGATCGAGAACCGCCGGTCAACGACCCATTTGGCAAATCGCTCATATTTTGCCCAAAGATACCCTTAGGTGACCTAATTCTAAAAATCATATTTCAAGGTTCCAGCGAATTTTTATTTTTCAGAAATTCGCGAAAATTTGAAAGCGCGGTCAAAGTGCGGTTTTTCGTGTAATAAAATGACCGAAATAAGGTGCGAGGACGAAGCGCTGATAAAGTCTTAAAATAAATTCAATTGACTTCAAACTTCACACAAATGTGGAACAACCACTCTAATTTATTCCTCGTTTTAAACTAATCTCAGAGATGTTGATATAGTGGTTTTCCGAACCATTTTAAAAACACCTATGAAGTGTGTGAAAAATAACGGCAAAATATAGGTCATGTTTAACAGCATAAAAATGCATCTGGTACCTCACTTTCCGATTATTTTACTTTACAGCCTAGAAATATCATTATTAAACATATATCATGCCAAGTTTCATGCTCGAACTCGCAGTATTTCCCTTTGAGAAAAACGAAAATCTATGTCAATGTGTTGGGCGCAAATAACACAATAATTATACACGAACAAGAGACAAATCAGTTTCAACGGCGAAAGTAAAAGGCCATCATTCATTAAAATCCCGTCAATTCACTGCTATCAGTAGAAACATAATGTCCACTACATAGAAACTGTTTTTAGACGTTTTCGAAACATTGCGCGTTAACTTTGTTTAATTTCCTGTCCGCCGTCATGTCTAGTCTGTCATCGCGTGTATTTCCTTAATGTAAACAACACTGTGAATGGTTTTCACGACAAACGCAAGAGATTTCCTCTAACCTTAATGTTTCCGGTTCACCAAAACGCTTTAAGTTCGTTAAGACTCAATAATGGGTCAACTTGGAATGCTGTTTAGCATTAAGGACGTTAAAGGACTGTAAATTAATCGAGTTGAAATATCTTGAAGCAAATCAAAATCGCGCCCTTATTCTAATTTGGCAAACAGCCGACCTCCGTTCAAGTTCAAGAAGTCGAGAGGTTAATTCGGCAATGTATTACCGGTACAACCAAAAAATCAAACCGAGGTCACAAAAGTGTAAGTTTAAAAGTGTAGTGGCAAGTCTCAAATAAATTTCGCCTATATAAAATGGAAACAAGAAGTGAAACGCTCTGCCCCGAAACAAATAAACAAAATATTAATACGACTAATTTAATCCGAAAATGTTACAGAAAACATACCTAAAAGCCGTCGATTCCCCTCAATACCACTCCACATTGCCTTAAAGAGCCCAAGCTTTCTGCTGTAAGAATCAGGGGCCTCAGGAATCTGTTTTTATCATATCGGCAACCATGCTGCGTGGCTGATATTCGAGACTCAGTAAAAGTTGTCACACAACCGTACGAGCAGCCCAGTCACACTTTCACTGCTCTTGCGCAAATGTTCAACATTTCGCAATTTAGATAAACCGATTACAGGTTTAAAGTAGTGACAGTAGATTGAAATGCGCTTCTTAAAGCTGACCTATCCAGGAGCAATTATTTCTTGTTCTTGAATGGCTCTTAGTTGTAGCTACAGTCGGGAAGGGAAGGGGGGGGGGGGAGGGGGTACTCCTGGAAATTTCGGATATCTGTATGCAGTGGAAAATTAAGTGGTCTCCAGCTCTTAACGCCAACACTGACACACCAGATGATTCTCGAAGTATCACAGGGATCACTAAGCTAAATAATTTTGAGTTTAGCTCCGCTGAGTCAATTACATGTTGGCGCGCATATTGCATTGACCGTGGACAGGTGGAAAAACAGTTAAACCGGAAAAGCCTGGTGCACATTGTAATTTAGCGTTGTCCAACACGCAATCGGTCAGGTTGTAATGCTAATCGTATTTGACAGAATCTCAAGTTTTCTTTCGACACATACTGGGGTGACATACTCCTAGATGGACGTGGCCGGGAGCCATGAGTCAAGTCCGTCAACTCGCAAAGCTTAACAGAAGAGTGATAGTGAACCACTGGTGGAAGGACTGCAGATTGTCCCTACGCTTTACCCTGATAGGCCTCTGTTTTATTCTAATGAACTGATGCTGTGACAATAATACTATTTAGCTTTACGAACATGCTAATTGTCAAGGGTTTCTTTTGCAATTTAGTCAGACATCGCTCTTTCTTTATTTCTGCTGGAAACATCGTTCTCTAAAGGAGACTTCAGGTCATTTTCTAAAAAGGCACGAACACTGCGACCCCAACATCGGTGCCATTATCAACGGGTGTGACCGAGAAAGCGTCTGGTGATACTTCCATGGATAGTAACCATGCATGGCAGGGGTGTATTAATGTCTTCAAGGCAGCTGCATTCGTGTCTTTCATAGCCTGTCTACTTTAGAGAGGCACTTGTCTCTGGAGAAATATACTCAGTCACTGGAGAGACATTCCCTTATGGACTTAGCCAAAATGTGCTACAAACCCTGCTTGGAGCAAGCGTTGGTGCGTTACTCAAAGCCACAATAGGTCACCAAGAAGCCGTTGTTGTTTCAAAAGAGGATTGGGCTCTCACGGCAGTCAGTGACAAGCAGCACTCGTATCTTATGGCAAAATTCCGCACTGGTCAAACGACAGGCCGAAAGCTTGACGCCGAAATGGTGGCGCGGGAAATGCGCAGAGCCCAGGATCCTTATAATATTCGTCTTTTTCAAGTGCTAGTTTTTCGGGGCGGGGAGGATCGTTAAATTTTTGTAGAGAGGGAGAGGGAGTAGAGGAGGAAGACCCTTTAGAGGAAAAACTCATGGGCGAATCGTCTCAACCTCGTTCCCAGGGTCTCTCATCTTACCGCACCCTGGAGCGTACTCCAGTCGGGCGGTAAGATGAGAGACTCTAGGAACGAGGTTTGAATCACCCTTTTGATTTGAGTCACCCTTTCCAAATTCGCTGCAACGATTAATTTACCTTTATCGACTTAAAATTAGATGATGTAATGCATTTTGTTTCCGACACTGCGCGTAGACGCAGCGCAACAGTGCCTTGACAAACTAATCACTCTAGAACATCTGAAAACATAGATCTCCCAAACAGCTTACTTTCCTGAAAATAGTTTTTCACAAAGAACTACTTATTTATGATTTTTTTATACTGCAAAAGAAACCCTTGACCATTAGCATGTTCATAAAGCTAAATGGTATCATTGTCACAGCATCAGTTCATTAGAATAAAACAGAGGCCTATCAGGGTAAAGCGTAGGGACAATCTGCAGTCCTTCCACCAGTGGTTCACTATCACTCTTCTGTTAAGCTTTGCGAGTTGACGGACTTGACTCATGGCTCCCGGCCACGCCCATCTAGGAGTATGTCACCCCAGTATGTGTCGAAAGAAAACTTGAGATTCTATCAAATACGATTAGCATTACAACCCGACCGATTGCGTGTTGAACAACGCTAAATTACAATGTGCACCAGGCTTTTCCGGTTTAACTGTTTTTCCACCTGTCCACGGTCAATGCAATATGCGCGCCAACAGGTAATTGACTCAGCGGAGCTAAACTCAAAATTATTTAGCTTAGTGATCCCTGTGATACTTCGAGAATCATCTGGTGTGTCAGTGTTGGCGTTAAGAGCTGGAGACCACTTAATTTTCCACTGCATACAGATATCCGAAATTTCCAGGAGTACCCCCTCCCCCACCCCCCCTTCCCGACTGTAGCTACAATTAAGAGCCATTCAAGAACAAGAAATAATTGCTCCTGGATAGGTCAGCTTTAAGAAGCGCATTTCAATCTACTGTCACTACTTTAAACTTGTAATCGGTTTAGGTAAATTGCGAAATGTTGAACATTTGCGCAAGAGCAGTGAAAGTGTGACTGGGCTGCTCGTACGGTTGTGTGACAACTTTTACTGAGTCTCGAATATCAGCCACGCAGCATGGTTGCCGATATGATAAAAACAGATTCCTGAGGCCCCTGATTCTTACAGCAGAAAGCTTGGGCTCTTTAAGGCAATGTGGAGTGGTATTGAGGGGAATCGACGGCTTTTAGGTATGTTTTCTGTAACATTTTCGGATTAAATTAGTCGTATTAATATTTTGTTTATTTGTTTCGGGGCAGAGCGTTTCACTTCTTGTTTCCATTTTAGAAAGGTGAAATTTATTTGGGACTTGCCACTACACTTTTAAACTTACACTTTTGATAACCGCGGTTTGATTTTTTGGTTGTACCGGTAATACATTGCCGAATTAACCTCTCGACTTCTTGAACTTGAACGGAGGTCGGCTGTTTGCCAAATTAGAATAAGGGCGCGATTTTGATTTGCTTCAAGATATTTCAACTCGATTAATTTACAGTCCTTTAACGTCCTTAATGCTAAACAGCATTCCAAGTTGACCCATTATTGTGTCTTAACGAACTTAAAGCGTTTTGGTGAACCGGAAACATTAAGGTTAGAGGAAATCTCTTGCGTCTGTCATGAAAACCATTCACAGTGTTGTTTACATTAAGGAAATACACGCGATAACAGACTAGACATGACGGCGGACAGGAAATTAAACAAAGTTAACGCGCAATGTTTCGAAAACGTCTAAAAACAGTTTCTATGTAGTGGACATTATGTTTCTACTGATAGCAGTGAATTGACGGGATTTTAATGAATGATGGCCTTTTACTTTCGCCGTTGAAACTGATTTGTCTCTTGTTCGTGTATAATTATTGTGTTATTTGCGCCCAACACATTGACATAGATTTTCGTTTTTCTCAAAGGGAAATACTGCGAGTTCGAGCATGAAACTTGGCATGATATATGTTTAATAATGATATTTCTAGGCTGTAAAGTAAAATAATCGGAAAGTGAGGTACCAGATGCATTTTTATGCTGTTAAACATGACCTATATTTTGCCGTTATTTTTCACACACTTCATAGGTGTTTTTAAAATGGTTCGGAAAACCACTATATCAACATCTCTGAGATTAGTTTAAAACGAGGAATAAATTAGAGTGGTTGTTCCACATTTGTGTGAAGTTTGAAGTCAATTGAATTTATTTTAAGACTTTATCAGCGCTTCGTCCTCGCACCTTATTTCGGTCATTTTATTACACGAAAAACCGCACTTTGACCGCGCTTTCAAATTTTCGCGAATTTCTGAAAAATAAAAATTCGCTGGAACCTTGAAATATGATTTTTAGAATTAGGTCACCTAAGGGTATCTTTGGGCAAAATATGAGCGATTTGCCAAATGGGTCGTTGACCGGCGGTTCTCGATCCTAACAGTCAGCCATTCTTAAGCTCTTGAAAGCGATCACTCAGAGTCTTTTAGACACGATAAAACACAAACTGTGAGTTTATCGAAGGGCTTCAAAATCATCAGATGTAGATAAACTCATTATGGAACTAGTGTTTAGATTTGGGGTTATTTTGCTCTAAAACTTTGAATGTAAAGTTAAGCCGTGTCTATATCAGATATATAGACACTCTTAAACATTAATTTGTTTTGTTTTTTCTGCATAAATTGTTTATGAGTTTCTGAAGCTCTCGTAAGCGACCACCTTCTATTATTTTACCATGCGGTCGCTTACGAGAGCTCATTCTTATAAACGACCAGCTCTAGTTACGACCACTTTTTCAAATTTCCGAGGTGGTCGCTTACGAGAGCTTCAACTGTAACTCTTTTTTTAAAACTCTACTATTCAGTTACATCTGTTTTAGTTTAGGACAAATCTAGTTACTCGGGTTTCCGTAAGAAAGCTCGAGTCCTAATGTGCAAGCCGTTTCGTTTTGAGCGCCAAATGGGGGGCCATAGTACCAGGGGGTCATAGTGCCAGACGTTCCTAGCGGAGAGTGCGGAAACTGGATACGAGAATTGTGACACGTTGCTGTTCGTAAACAAAATGATTCACAGAATATGTTGAGTTTTGTGAAGAAAGCTTTGAAAAGAATCATGCTTTATACGCTCATCTCCCATACAAATATGTCGAGCATTTTTGGAACGGGTCGAACTTATAACAGTACATAAAGCGGAAAGTGTCTCTCCGACGAAAACTTGAATGGAATTCGAAAACAGAAACCGGCATGAAATGAAAGCCATTTAAAAAAGCATGTCTATTACTTCCGAAAGTAAAAGACTACAATTCCACAGTGGTAGGACCTGCTTTCATTCCATCCGTTTGGTAGTACGGCGGAGGCGTCTGCGTCGTGGGCATTGCACCTGCTGGTTGTGGCTGCCCATATGCTCCGTAAACAGGATTCATTGGCATGCCTGGAGCTGCGTTATACGAACCACCTTGAGGATAGGGATGGTGAGACCCTAGTGGAGGTGGACCAGGCTGTGTTCCTGGGGGTGGACGTGGAGGCGGTCCAACTATACTTGGATACTGTTGCGGGTTGGGTTGGGTATACCCAGTAGGGAGCGGCTGGTTCGTTGTTACTGTGGTGGTGGTTGTAGCGCTAGAGGGAGCTCGAGCTGCTACAGCTCTTCGGTTTTTCCTCTTCACGAGGTAGATCACGAAGGCAATGACTGCAACTATGACACCAATCCCAACTAAGACTCCTACCACGGTACCCACCATGCTTGCTATTGAGAAACAATATCAAAAGAAAATCTTTCAACAACAAAATTTGATGAATATCAGTGGCAAATTAGTCAGTCAATCGTCGATTTCAAAATTTAGGCCAAGATACACTTGGATACTTTATGAAATAGTTATGTTTTAAATCGATGCATATAACTGAACCATGCATGGACTCTAGACGGTTAACAAATTTTGAATAGGCCATATATGACAGCCACCGCGCTAATGTCTTTTATCCTAACATGATGATTAACCAGCTTTTATTTTGCCAAGAGATTATGAAGGTAAATACCTTGATAATCTCTTGATTGATCGTAACTAAGCATACGTCAACTGAAAAGAGATGTTAACTATTCAAGTGTGTCAACAGAATGTTGTCGTGGCATATGGCACAAAATCTAACTCGACTAGCCTGTAGTTGTTCATGAGGAAACATAGAGCTGAAAGTCTCTTTAAATGAAACAAAGCTTAGCTTATTTACTTACAGCTTTTACTGATAACTTCGTATCGAGCCTGGAACCCTTTATAACGCAACTGAGAGTCGGACCTGAAACGCAACCACAGATATCGGCCACTGGATGTGATGGTTGGAGCATAGCTTCCACAGTAGGTACCCTTCTTCAAACTCGTCGAAGACGACCCATCGCGAACCTCCAGATAATCATTAGAGAAGCACACTCCGCTCTCCAGTCTGAAGTAGTTGAAGTATAGTTTGACTCTTTTACCGCTTGGTGCCGTAATTTTCCAAGTGCACAGCATGCTGTCTGGGTAATAAGATGGGTAAGAAGGACTCGAGAATGTCCCGCCAGAGGAACTGCTCATTTGTAAGTTGTTGTTCAGGAGAAATGGGCCGTTCAATTGGCACTTACCAGAAGAGCGTACTGTAGAATTGAACATTAAGACAGTCGACTAAGGTTAGGATGGGAATGCTGAAGTCACAGTTATCACTTAAAAGAGCTTCGTCACGGTTTTTGCAACTTGAAAACTTTGGCCTAACTTTTTCTCGTTCGTCATTTGTAATATGTGCAATCTTCTCCTTTCTTAACCATCCATTATTATGCCTTTGGGGTTTTTTATCTCAATGAACTACTGTTTTCAGCTTTCCTTTAATTGTAAGGTTATTTTGTACGTGGCCAAAACTAGTCAAGATGCCATGACTGAGCTCCTCTAAGTGTTCAGGGATTTTTCGGCTGTCAGCTAAAATCCCAGTCCATATCTAAACTAGCACTGAATTTTGCAAGTAAAAGACTATGTGAAGAATTCTCTTTTTCCGGTAAACCCACCCTCTTACTATTATCACAAAGTGGTCCACGATGAGATGGACAATTCCGATTGTTTCGCTAAACCGTCCGGCATGTCCGGTTTTGCAATACAGACCATTCACGAATAAGTTTCGGCGAATTGCTTTTTCAAAACAGCGTACAAACAAAACAGTTTGAAGGAAAAATCATTTTTCCTTTATGTCTGATGAACAATTTCGGTTAAACTTTCACAAAGTGACTTGAAAACAGCAAATATCTATGTTGTTGGTTGAAATGTTTCTTTGATTTACCATCTCAATCAGTTTGCTCTTAATTGTTTTCCGTCTCATTTTCATTACAAAAGTGTGAAGCAATGGGGAATTAGCAGAAATCAAACTGCATGGTATGAAAAATCTTAAAGCAAAAATAAATTCAAACTACGACATGTACTTATTTTTATCGCACACGTTTAACGTGAATTAGAATGCATACAACAATTTTAATTATCAGTAGAGTGTTAAAATAGCCGTTATTAATGGTAGACATCTTATTGGACTACATAGCTTGTTCGGTACGTATTGCACTGTTAAAAAAGTATTGGTCTCATTCTCTTTGTTTTTGTTTTTTGCAAATTTATGGACATACACATGTAGAAACCAACGAGACCAATACTTCCCAATATGGAGTGACTAGCTAATTCCATAATAACTGGATATTATCTCCCTCGTACCTGGTATTATTGCTCGAAACGTAGCAGAGAACTTCCGTATGAAAGGATAATTATCAAAATCACTGACGAATCTCACAAAAATGTATTTGTAGTTTGACACTATTATCGGCGGCAGCCGACTTCCACAAAACTTTCCAATCAGCTTGCTTGTCGATAGCAAGTCTCCATCGCGAATCTCCACATAATCATCTGAACAACTGGACTTTGACTCCAGAAAGAAGGAACTGAATGCCAACTTCACTGCGTACGCGGACGTTGGCCTCTGCAGACTCCATAAGCAATTACTGGAGGGTGGGTAGTTGTTTGGATAGGAAGGACTTCTGAGCCATCGAGAGTACAAAGCATTACTTTGGAAAGAAAAGCCTTAGCTGAAGCAGTCTGAAAGTAAAAGAAGAAGCATGATTGGCTTTATGGTTTCCTTTTGGCAGTCGTGCCGAACGAAGTCTTAAAAGCATGTTTAGGAATAAATGTTGCTTTCTCCAACCACTAACTATGCTCCAACTAAAGCGAAACTAAGGATACCATTTTTCATGCCACAACACGCAAACAAACAAAGAACGATACGAGGAACATCAACTTCGTACCGAGTCTTCGCTTCCCTACACCAGAGGTTGGGAGCTGAACAACCCCAGAAAGTTCCAACCGGAAGCCCAAAAATGTGCGCGCATGCCTAGCTGCCAAACGTGCTCAGTAGAGCTACGGTTACTTCCGGTCTTCTTGATTGTCAAAATAGATCCTCTAACGGAACTCTCGAGAGTCCTGATCGCTTCGTCTAGCTTGCGTAAAGAACGAAGAGTCAGTACGAGATTGGAGTAACGTGAATACCGTACTTACTGCTGGCCGATGACAAATGATAAAGGGTTGAAATAACTGAAAAGAGAGAAGAACATTTATTAGTTTAGTGATGGGATTGAATCTTTGGCACATATCAGGATAGCTTTTGGAAACATAGAACTACAGTGAGGGAAAATTACCACGTACTTTTACACAATATTGGCCGATTTCGGAGAAAACCTTTTTTCATATTTTCATCTAAGCGTATTATAGCTGAGTAAGGATCTCGACGAGCCATTTCCCTGTGAAAGGGGAGATACCTCTACCATCTTTAGGTTAGGGTTGTGCCTCTGGGTTAATGAAAACGTTACCGTATATCAGACCATGATCAGCTTGATTTTGAAACCCTATTCTAGACTATGAACCAAACACTCCTATCCTCCCAGGCTAGCTATTTGTTAGGATGAGAAACTTTATCACTATCTTAGTCTAACATACAAACGCTACCTAAACCAATATCTTACAAAGTCACTTCCGAGTTTCAATTTCTATTATAGAACCCCGACCGGGTAAAGAACCCTGGATCAAAATGTTTAAATTCACTCAAAACTGGCGAATGTGAGAGCTACAAACCGACGAACAGGTGTACTTACGTCACCAAAGACAAATACGAATAACACGATCGACCCAGAAAATTTGTTTTATTCAGCTTTAAATTTCTAATGAAGTTGCTGAGGCAACGGTGGAATCAAGTCTTTGTTGCGAAATTTAAAGTGATGTTTAGTTTGTTTTGTATACCAAAGAGCTCAAACATGCAACTTACTAATGATGGAAAGATTGTTCATTTGAACACCAAGAAACTAAACCCTTGCAAAAAAAAGGCAATAAGATATTGCTGAAGTATCCCGAAAGCTGGAAACATTTGTAGATTATGTCGATTGAGAAGCAAATATTGTCATACGCCAAATAAACATGATTTCTAGCCATGGCAATTCAGTTGTCACTGCCATCAAACCACTTGGCGGGTACGAAGCTGAGTTAAGACAAGAGAGAGAGAGATTGCACAAGACGTGAAAGTGAAAAAATGCACGTCAAATAAGGATCACCATGTAAAATCACAAATCTCATTCAAAATAATGGAATTTCTGGTTTCTATCGCGATAAACAGTTCAGCTGACAGTTTAGTTTCTTTTTTAAATCTATTTGAACAGCATATTGTCTCTACTCGATCTATACTGAATTTGCATATTAGCTATAGGAAATGAAATATCTAAGCCGAAATGCAGAAAAGGCAAATGGCACTGTGCCAGAATTTTCAATATACATGAGAAGATCAGCGGACATTACAGTTACTTCGGAGGAGAGTGAATTTAACAGAATACTGTGTAAAACAAACAAACAAACAAACGTAAAAGCAGTGCAAGAACTAGTTCCTATCAGAAAAATTGCAGTGCCCGTGGAAAAATAAACGCCATAACAGCTGTGAATAGCCGGGATGTATTAGAACAGTTCGACTCGCATTGTTCACCGGGCTATAGACACTGATATCTCAGTCAAAAAAGCAGTTTTTCTTTTCTCGCAAACTGATGTTAGCTAAGGCTTTAACGACTGGATGTATTTAGCAGAAGAGTTCTTGCATGGTTTTAAAACTACTGGAAAAATTCAGGACCCAGTTAACAATGAAGTTACGAATACGGACCTGTTTATCCATTGGAGCAAACTGAACGTGATAGACAATGCGTTCACGTCAAGCAGACGATTGTATATGAGGAGTTTCGATGTGCAGTTTTCCTGTTAAATCTTCAGCTGAAGCGAACACAATATATAGTCGCACAGTTGGTGATTATAGACTTACCAATTAAGACGATCGTTGAGCCACTATTTTGAATTCCCATGTTAAGGTTTTTCGGATACTGTGGAAATTTGGTGTGTCAATCAGAGAATCTTGTTCGGTTTCTTCAAATCAAACCTTTACCATTTAAGAAGAGACCTCATTTTCTCCTCTATTTAATAAATGAATGACTACTACGGTTGTCAGGCATTAGTTGTCAAGAAAATCCGTGCTGACGTCAACGATGCTCGTCGCAGCTATCTGTCACCAGGGGGAACCCCGATCTTCGAACACCCGACAGGACAAATTTCCATGTAACATTTCCATATAACATGCGGAATGTTTAATTAGAAGGCAAGACTAGCCTTTTTCTTTGCAAATTGCGACACCTAGATGTTGTCTGTGAAAATAAAAAAAACAAACAAAACAAGAATTCGAGACTTTCTTAGCGTCGCAAAAAATCGAGACTCCGAGACAGCTCTGTGGAAAATTGGAAAAAAAAAAAAGAAAGAAACTGCGAGACTAATGAAATTCTACGAAAATTTTGAGAGCCCCACGGTTTTTTAAGACCTTTCAAGGACCAGTCACCACCCCTTATACCTGTATTTTGTGGCTTGATCTTATTAATGTTTGTTTATCAATGTAACCGAATCTTCCAGCAAAGGCAAGCAGCCTTCTATAAACAGCCTTTTCAAATAAAGCAATGAACACAATAGCTGAATTTATCAGTACAATGGTTGAAAACAAGTGCTCCGATTAATGGTAAATTAAACGCGCCCAAATTTCCCACCCAAGGGTCAAAATCAACGAGAAAATTCAATTTTTTTATGATCAAGGGAGCAGGAGAAATACCTTCGTCTGTGATCCGCCCTAGATCTATCCCAGAATGCGCCCGCTTCCCCTCGCTTCCCAGTTGCTCTGGCTAATTTTATTTTAACTTTCAAGCCCATGGCCAGGTGGGACCTTAACAATGTCACTCTTGAATACGATCAGGGCGAGAGGTAATTTTTTAGAGAAGAAGAAGACCGGCAAATAACAACAGATGCAAACATTCCAGATTTATTATTCCATTAGCCCTTGGTGCTAAATAATTGTAACAAAGCTTGTCACAAATGTAAGATAGTTCTTATCTCTATCAATATATTACAGGTGACGTTATTTTAAAAAGAGCGTTTTCAGTCACGTGGATCCAGGCAAATTTGTGGGAATAAAAAAAAGTGTTTACATTAGAAAAGAGTTCAACTCCCACAGGATTGGTTTGGTACACCAACATGGCGGCCATTTCATTGTTTTGGAACACAAATATGGCTGCCGAGACGTTATGTAAAAACGTTCAATGTGGAGAGTCTCGAGCACGTTCGTAGCGGTCCGAGTATTGTTCAGGAACGAGTTCGACTGCAACTGAGCGTTTCCGGAAGATATGACTTGCTTTGAGTTCAAAGTTTTCCAGCTAGTGCAAATGAAAATAGGCGATTTGCATGCTAAAAGAACCGGACCGCTTTACGATTTCTTTTTCCCGTGATTATTATCGCATTAGTAAAGGAAAAAAGAGATAAATTGTAGTCAAATGACGAAATCGTGCAATTGCGCTATTGTGTTTGTGGAACTGTTCTTCCCACCCACTCCCGTCTGGGGTGTTCCACTGGGACATCGTTCATTTAACAATTCAAACAATTTCTATTTTCCCCAAAAGGGGCTTTTTACAGGTTGATGGCCAGCTTTTGTTATTTCCTGAAACACTGTGTCATATGAGTCTCCCCGTTGAAAACCCCCTGGGGGAGGGGAGTAGAGGAATTGTAACCACTGTCGAAGTGCAAACTTGGTTCCAGTGGAGAGTCGCTCTATGTTTCGCTCCTGCGCATTTGCTCCCGAGGGGGGTAGGGATGACATCAGGATTGATAATGGAAGGTTTTTCTCAACTGGCTGGGAATTTTCAATCACAGTAGCCCTGTAAAACAACAACAACAACAACAACAAAAATGAATAACATAACGTGTCTTGTTTTGTAACTGTATACGAATCTAAGAATGACCATCACACAAATACTGTAATAGTAACAGACCTTTCCCGCATTCCAACAAACAATAGCGCCGAGTCGAGGTCAGGGTGGACAAAAATACAGTTGAAATGTCCACCTCAACCTTGCTCTGGTGCTATTGTTCGTACGCACTGAAGTGGAATGCGGGAAAGGTCTATTGGACCGAGTGGAGTACAATTCAGGGAGTAACCGGGCGAGAAATTTCAAAATCGGATGAGCGCGTAACGCGAGGCCGATTTGAAATTACGAGCACGATTACTCCCTGAATTGTACGGCACGAGGTCCAATTACTAATTAATCGTATCAATTACAAATTAACAAAATTATAAAATTCTTTGGAGAGCTTCTTTTGAGGGAAAACGGCAGTAGCGCTTTCCATAAGTTTTAAAAACTGTAGGAATCATTAAGAAGAAAGCCATTAATTCGCGCGTAATTGACATGTGAATCACCTGAGTATCCAATTTCAGGCATCCAATTACAAAAAGTTCAAATTGGATACCTGTAATTGGACACCCACGTGATCACTCGCCGATTAATAATGGTAATAGGACTGAGTGGAGTCCAATTCGGTCTGTAATCATACGAGTGATTAACAAAATCGGACGACCGTGAAGCGGGAGTCCGATTTGTTAATCACGAGTATGATTACGGACTGAATTGGACGACTCGATGTCCTGTTACCAATTAATCATAACAATTACAATTTCCCACAAAAGTAAAAGTTTCATTTGAAAAAAGCTTTTAAATATCATAATTATAAAAATATGGAGAACAGCTCGCAAAATGGTTGTCAAGTCTCTTTCAAAACAGTCACCAGAGATTAAACCTCCACAGTGGTTACTATAGTGATTTTAATCAATGTTGTGATTGGTGGATTTAGTGGAGAGGACTTAAAATGATTGGCTCATGTAACTGTCTGATTACAGGTGTCCGATTACAGCCAACTGTCCGATTACACTGTCCGATTACAACTTTGCAGATTAATTAGAGCAAAATACAGCAGTTTATGCACCAATCACATTTGCGGAAATTGTAGTTGTTATGATTACGCGCAAAATAGGCGCGCGGAGAACCAGTCACGATCGAGAATTTTGCTATAGATACGATTGCAAAGGAAATAGTACAAATTGCATTAGTCGTTATATTTGCTTCCCAAAACAGGTTTTTAGAGTTGCAGCAGCGTGGTTGTTCGGAAAATGAAGGAAAATGAATCTCTTGCCAAGAGAAATGTAAGAGATCACAGCATGCAGTGAAAGAGATCATTGTCCGTAATATAGAAAAGCAGAGACGATCTGTGACAAATCTTGTTCCCTTCGTTAGTTCAATGTGAGACAGTTGAGCTTATAATGAATTTCGGTCTCTCCATGCAAGAAAATGTTCATAAATTGGACTAGTATATTTAGCTCTTAAGTGCGAGTTTCGTATTGGTAGCTCGTATTTTCCGTTTTATTACAGCTGTTGTACATAAAGTCATCACTGTCATGGCGCCGTTGGTGATTGTTGCTGTTGTTGTATTATTAGATATCAAATTTATGACAATGCCCGTATTTAGTGAACAGTGCATGCGTGAGCAGAGACTTAAGACTTTAAACGCTGCTGTCATAGTCATTGTTGTTGTTGATGGTTAAGTTGTTGTTGATGTTGTTTCTGGTCGCGCTGCTACTGTTTACTTGCTACTAAAAGGAGGGCCTAGTTATTAGAAGAGCGTAGCCTCGTCCACACTACGCCGGGGAAATTTGAAAACGCAACTTTAATTCTACATTTAGGCCTTCCGTCCACACTAATCAGTCAGGAAAATTGAGCTTTTCGGAAACGCTTCTCAAACCGAAGGAATTTGAAAACACCGGCTTTACGTTTTCGCGTGGACGGAAAACAAATTTTGAAAACGGAGCTTTTTATGTTGACTGCAAAACTTACTTGAAATATCGTTGTGGCACTTTTCTCGATTGTCCGAAGTCATCGCTTTGCGCCGCCTCAGTGGCAGTCGCCTCGTCAAGCCATGTCGATGCATCAACCTCTTTGTGTTGCAGGCTGAGTCGACCCTGCAGTGTGCGATGGTCTTCCTGGGCGCGGGCTAGGAAGTACACGATGACATGGTGCCTTACAGGTAGACCATTTGATAGAATGGGAGGAAACACTGACTGAAAATCGAGCAAGAGAAGCGATTATCAAAGTGGGGTTGCTTCGAAGTTACAGATTTTGAATGGCATTTCTAATGAGTGTTACAAGCTTTCTATTCGGGTCAGTTGCACTATGGGTCTATCGATCAAAGCCATTAAAGTACAGCTACTGTACCACTAAGGCCATGAAATAACAAAGCGATTAGCAATCGAAATGCAGAACTTTGGTCATTTTAGGCGATAAACAAGAGAGTTTCCTGAGTGAAAAGCTTGATTTAATTTGCCCAGGAGGGGGGGGGGGAATCCCATATAAAAAGGATGGGGTGCTCGTTGGAAACTTTGAAAAGAACCCCTAAGAGGTACAGTGTGTGTACCATGCAAGATTTTGTTTCGTGGGCGTGGCTTGAAAGTTTTTCACCCCTAAGAGCAACCAATTCTAAGGTAACTCATTATCTGGCGCTGACTTTTTTTTGGCTCAATACCCTAAAAGGTACCGCGAAAGCTCCTCCTGTGGGACCTTTTAGATGCCAAACCAGCTTTTTTAACCTCTAAATGATACGACAAGCACCCGGGCCCTCCTTTTTATATGGGAGTCCTACCAGGATAATTTGATCTTGTGGAAGGGACTTTTAGACCATATTATATTCATTAAGCCTGAGGGCTGCGTTTCAGTTAGATTGAAAATTCTATTTCCAGTACCTCCCAAAGTCCGAGGGTTGACAGGTTAACGTCTCCCTCTGAAAATGTCAATCCAGTTTCTTCAGATAGCTCTCTAAGAAACGCTTGATTGAGCTGAAATAAATGCCACAATGAATATAATTAACATAATTATCCGCTGCATGTACGTCAAAGTAACACTCCGTAGCAAAAAAGATGGCGACCGATAAATTTACCCATAGTTCTTAGCGCACGAAAACCTAAACAACGTTCATAAAAAAGGACAGAAACGTTATAAAGTCTTCAAACCTAGGCTACTTAATATCCTTCGTACAGGGACAAATATTGCAATTATAAGGCTTTCTTTGTGCCTTTTGGGCTGTGTTAGGTTCGCGAGGCATTGTGGTAAAATGTACAGTCACCATCGTTTTTCCTACGGTGGATTCCATCACATACAGTGTACACATGTACTAAATAGTCAACAGTTCCAAGCAAAAATAAAGCATTAAGCATGCAAGAACTGGATGCATTTCTTGAGTTTGGTTAGGTGGGAGCCACGGGTAAAACAAATTCTAATTGAGAAAAAAACAGGAAGACTGCAGCAGTATTTTTTTTGTGTGTGCTTCTTCCCAACTAACCAAAGAATGTAGCAGCTACATGGACTACATATATACACTACGTGTAGTTATACTGGCTATACGGCTCAAATGCATAACAACGAGAACAAACCGAGAAGTGGGATATTGCATATGACACATTACAGTAATGTGGGTGTACTGGTTGGTACAACTGCAGGAATATTCATGCGCATACATGAAGCTCTTTCTTCAATATTTTGTCATAGTTCACAAACTATAACAAACATTGATTTCTAATGATAAATTAGGGGGAAATCTCCCTCAAATGACTTTAATAAATACATCTCAAATTTATCAGGAAAGACCAAAGTTCTACACATAATTTAGCAATTGCTATGAAATGTTTTTTGTTATACTCACTGGTTCTCCTGGCTCTACGTGACCACCTGCAAAGTATAGAATAGGCATAAACATGCATGGGAATCTTATTCATGTGAGCTGCATGTACGGTATATTATAAGTTTACTGTTAACCCTCAGACTCTTAGCTGTTATAATAACAGCTAAGAGTCTGATGGTTTTGACATATTTATACCTCAGTTAGCCGGGTTGTTCTGAAAAGCTTAAAATTTTAGTTATTTTCAAGTAGATTAGTAGAAATGGGGTTGATGGGCCAAGAGACAACTGCAATAAATTGTCATTGACAATATGTCATTTTTTTCAAGAAATGGGGTGGCTACCAGGTATGTTATGGTAAACTACTGAGCTGCTGGACTCTGGAATGAGCAGTCTCAAGGTAAGACACTTCACTCTCACAGTGCCTCTCTCCACCCAGGGGTGAGTAATGGGTACTGGCAAATTGATTGGGGCAGTCAGACATTATGCTGGGGGGTAACCTTCAATCTACGAGTAACATCTCATCCAGGGGGAGTAGGTGCATTGTACTCCAAGCCAGATACAGGGACAGTAGGTTAATTAGAACTGCACTTCTTACCTGTCATTTTTACAGTGCATGCTTTAGATTATATAATATTTCAAACATAATTAATAATATCCTAGAATATTTTCTAACATGCTTGTAAAGAGAGATGGTTAGAAATTCACAGGTTGAGAAAACAAATAACTGTTAGTAATTGTTATACAGGAGGTTAAACTTTGCATAAGTACTGTCAGAGATTAAGAAAGATCTAGGGAAGGTTAAGCTGGTTAATTAGAAATCATTTACTTCAGATGTTGTGCACAGTACAGCTGGGATCAACTCAGTGCAAGGGTAGTTAGGTTATCGGTGTTTGGTATAAAAATGCATGTTACGTCTTCCAACCACAATGCAAATACTTGAATGTAAACTGTATGATTCTGTGTCTCATTTTACTGCACCCAAATTTGCAATTAGCCAATCAGAAGCTATATCTGCCGTCCTGATTTCCTGTGATGTCAAGGACAATATCATGGTCATTTGGCCAAATTTGTGTATATGGTTAAAATACCAAATTGTAACATTCTTTTATGCTTCAGTGGCTAATGCTTGGACTTCCCATGGGCATTTTGGCTCAACTATTTTACATCTCCTCAAAATACAAACTTGCCTGATGTGCTGCCAAAATGTAGCAAAAAGGTACAAATCATTAGGTATAAATATTGACAACCATACATGTACATCATGTACATGATATAGTGTTCTTGGGCAAAACACTTTAGCCTCTCACTTTGCCTCTCTCCATCCGGGTGTATTTTAAATGGGTAGCAGCAAATTTAATGCTGAGGCCGACTAGCATTCTATCCACGGGGAGGTGAGCCAGGATTAGCTCCAGCCTGATAGGCTACTTGGCTGGTATGCAGACTATAACACACATAATTTACAATTTATTGTGTATACCTGGAGGAACCCATACACAAGGGAATGTCCGCATGTGTTGTGCTCGCCTTGTCAGCAGTACATGGCCATCTGATGATTCCAGCAAACCAGCTACTGCTACCTTAACTCCTTGACGTGTCGTACTCTCTGGAATGTTAGCAATATCTGATCCCGTAAGAAAACGACAAGGACATCCAGTGGGATGCTGACAGGGAAATACATACAATGCCACAATCAGAAGTGACACCTGTTAATTCTAGATACAGTACTTATAGGTTGAAAATTTGCATTGCATGCAATATGTTTGTGTGTGGCCCTAGACAGAGGCAGATCTAGGGGAGGGGTCAGAGGGGGAGCTGGTCCCTTCCCCCTTATTTTGGGTGAAAAAAAAAATTATAGAAGGAAGAAAAGCCGGCAGGGCAAGTAAAAAAACTGCCCTCCAGCCCCTTCTTAGCTCAAGGTCTGGATCCACCACTGCTAGAGGAAAGAGGAACAGTGCGGGGGGGTTACCCTTAAGGCTGCATTTTTGACAGTAGGACCCTCTTGGCAGCAAAAAAGTTGCATATATGCAAAGAAAATCAGGAAAATGTTCTTTTCCTCTGGCAAACCCTCCCCCCTCCTTGAAAACTGGGCTAGTGAATATTTCTGATAATGTGTACATATAAATAAATAATTTACAATGTAACAGTTTAGTCAAGACTTCAAACAGAACTCTATATCCAAGTCCTACAAGTACATTTAATGCACAATAGCAGCCAGTAATTTGTATTAGCATCCTAACATTTGTCATTGTACATTCTGTGACCTAATTTATCTCTTAAAAATTCAAAATGCAAACCAGGATAGTCCATTTCTTACCATAAACTTGACACCTTGGGCACTAGGATAAATCTCCAGTCTCCCATTGTTGTAACTATACCCAGCAAGCATATGGTTTTCGCTACAGCCCATTGCAGTTAAAACGCACTGATGGCAAAAAAGTAAATTACAAAAGTGTTAATTTCTGATACTGAGGTGTTCACATTCTAATCCTGTAATTAAAACCCAACCCTGCAATTTCCTTATGATAATTACAGTTAAACCTATTTAAATATAACCTGATGTGCCTCAGGAAGGTTTGAAATTTTGAGAAACATGCATAGCCAAAAACTCAACAAAACCTGAATTGTTTTGAAATCCTCTGATGCATCTAATCGGCAAACAAACTTGAGGGGTGGCACTGGGAGCAACATCAAGTCTACAAGTAGTACTGGCTCAGGTATATAGCCGAGTGACCCAATGAGTAAGCTAATTACTGCCTGTCCTTGGCTGCAGTTTTTCACAAAAAGCACAGGGGGAGGGGGATACCTTTGTACACCTTTGGCAATTTTAAGAAAGCTCCACTTTGACAACTGATATAACAAAGTGTATCTGACTGCTGTACCCTCCAGATTAATACTGGTCTGGGCTGTATAGGAGACCTTTTCTCTGCACAGAAAGTAGACCATCATGCAGCTTTGTGGGATGTCAGCAGGTTAAGTGAGTGTACATCTTGTAGCCCAGAGGGGTGGAAGGGGGATTTGGGGAGTTTACTCTAGTATAGGGTAGCAAAATTCAGCTGAATTAGCTCTGGTATAGGCTAAGTGTTCCACGACCCCAGCGGCACATCCCCACCCAGAGATTCCCAAAGTACCCCCCCCCCCGGGGGGGAAGTGGGGAGGAGGGAGATAACTGCAACTTGCTTTACTGTTTGGAGCTGGAAGTATACAATAGGCAATATACATCATTTGAATGCCAGTACCAGAATCCTTTACATTTTCTTTTTCTTGTGCTAATTGGCACTGTTGTTTTTTAAGCCCACAAAGCTGAAACAAAATGAATTCTGGTAGTTGTTGTCATATCACAGCATATGTCATGCAAACTACATGTAAGTGTGCTATTGATGATACTAAGAGTGTAATTTGTGTGTTTTCGCTAGCATGGCTGGGATTATCTGGCTGACAGTGGTAACTGGTTACACATGCTTGTCACATACACAGCTCTCCCTAAATGGGGAAAAAATTCCATTCCTCCCCCACCCCAGGACATTCAGGTGATAGAACAATGTCGACGTAGCAACTCAATACGCCTTTATACGGGCACATGCAATTTTGTTAGCCTTTGAAATATTTACTGGTGCTTATTCATTCCAAATTACACTCAAAATCATGTGATTACCTAAATACAAATAGCGCTCAGGTTAGCCTGAAAATCTCCCAGGTTTAAGCTGGTTTGAGCCTGTTTAAAGGCGAGCTTTTGCGAGCTAGTAATGACAATGGAAATGTGATTTTAGTTCAAACTAGCATCGCACTTAAGCCCCCATCGGTAACAGACAATTTGCGATAAACGATAAATTTACTTTCGATTGATCGATAATTTCTCTCTAATTATCACTTTTAGACCTAGACAGCCTGTCGGAGTCGGGAGCCAAGTACGTGCACTACTGTTTTATTTACTTACTCTTTCGAACGAAGCAGGTACTTCTCCTCCTCCTTGATATTTACTCAGAAACACTCTTGGATCGCTGCTTTCAGACATCTTGGAAGTTTGTCGACGGCAGTTCAGCGAAATCTCTGGACACAAACTTCAATGTTTTCCATGCAACATATTTAAGGCGACGAGCAGACAACGACAATCGAGCGCGGTTGCCAAGTTACGGCTTCCAGTGGACCCCGGTTGTAACGCTATCCGCCGAATCGAATCAAAATCCAGCGATTGTTTTGTTAACACTTATCCACTGGATAGCGATTTATCCGGTTGTGGATAGCGTTATCAAGCCTTCGAGCAACCGGGGCCAGAGTCATCACAGTACAGGTAGCTTTCGTTTGTGGCTTACTGATTTGAGAGAGACGTTGTGTTACATCGAGTCACAACAGTCACATTCTGAGGTTGGGCTCCCTGTGATCGTAACCAACAATTCGAAACACAGTATACGTTTTGGGGCAACCTCGTTCCCAGGTTCTCTCATCTTGCCGCCCCCTGGAGCGAGCGAGGAGAGACCCTGGTTGGGTCTGGTCACGTGTCTCCCAGAATCTGGGAGATGACAATTAAATTATTGAAGGGATGGGAGGCCTAGTAGGAATTTCGTCTATACTTAGCCTACGGGAGTGCGGGATGTGTTGTCACCAAAGTATAAAACCAGGGACGATATGATGTTCTCCAGGGATGACGCCGAGGGAAACTTATCCATCATCTGATAGCGGAAATCCATGTCGCTGAAGGTTGTACGGTTCAGTGAAGGACGTTACATATTGTAAAAATCCCCTCAAGAAGGCGAATGGAGAATTGCACACCGCGGCCGAGGCTGTGTATGGAAGATCTTTGACTGATCTTTACCTCAGAATGAAGTGTAGGTTGTGTTAACGACCATTAAATAATTTTAGAGAATTCAGGGCCTTTAATTGATCACTGAAAGCCATAGTCACTTCAAAAGGAGCGAACGAGTGAAAACCATTTATTGGAGTTTCACCTCGCCTTCGGCGTCCCGAACTTTGCAGAGCGCGAAGGATAATACCTGTATTACGAACTTCGACCGAAAGGAGGTTAGAAAAAGAAAAATATAGTTTTTATGGTGTCATTAATAAATTAATGTACGTGACTCCAACGGTTCGTGACAATTGTGCAAATTCTCATTTAATTTTCGATCTCTCGACCTTTCTTTACTTCACGCGTGTTTCTGAGAGGCACTTTTTATGCCGTATTATTAGAAGAAATGGAAATTAGAAGTAGAGCAAAGTCGTAGGTCTGCATGGTTTCCGCTCTGCACGTCACTTCTTAGAGCTTGACACCTCTGTAATTTGCCATGCCGTGCTTATAATTTGTTTAGGTTCGTTTCTATTGCAAGATATGTTTTAAGGCTCTAAGTATTGGCTCTCCAGGGACAAAGATTAAAATATTCCGTGAACATATGGCTTACTTGCATTCTATATTGTAACGCCGCAGGTGACGCCGGGCCCAGCTATTTGATTAGAACTGTTTGCAAGCACAGTGCGTTGCACGAATATCATATTTATCTTCGTCCAGCTTTTCTTCAGAGACTGCCTTAGCTTTACTTTGAGAAAGCTATACGTTTTCCTAGAGACATTCTTATGTTTTTGCATCAATTTGATCGAGTGCATTCACAGGAGAAACAACAATTACTACGGGATGAAATCCCGTAGTAATTGACGTCCACAGTAGAAAATATGACTGACTTTCCAGATCTTTCCATAAATCCAGTGGGTAAGACGGCAACACTGAAAATTACGACCACTAAATTGCCTCGAGACAGACTTGCTTAACCTTTAGGTAAACGTTTGGAATAGATATTATTCGAAATTTCAGCCTGAAAGCGAAGTATTGATAAACGCCGTGGGTAATGGCAGTCGCAGCGCGATACTTTGAGTTCGACAAAGCTCAACGCGACAAATTGCTGCTACAGAGGACCCCTCCCTGATGTTCTCAATTGTCAAAGTGGCACGTGACCAGACCCAACCAGGGTCTCTCCTCGCTCGCTCCAGGTGGCGGTAAGGTGAGAGACCCTGGGAACGAGGTTGGTTTTGGGGTCGTTTCAGAGCGATTCTTGCAAGTTTCATATTTACCGTTTTCCTCTCCAGAATTGATGAAACTGAAACTCGCTGGAATCGCTCTGAAACGGCCTCAAAACAGCACCTAAACACAAGTAATACACATAAGAGTCGAAGTACATGTATTAGGGCGTTTTCATTCAATTTTTTTTTCCACATTTCGACCTGTAATATACGATCGTTACATTCCCATGCAAACTAATATATTTACGCTGTTACATAATGTCAAAAAACAATGTTCACGACTTCAAGGGAGCTTGTGATACCTGCGATGTAATCAGACATTCAAGAGAAGGAGCTCTGGAAACAAGTGTGAGAATTCAACAACAACAACAAAGAATTTGAATGAATCTTCGTTTTCTTTTCTTTTCTTTTCATCTTGGAATCAATGGATGGTTTTTCGCCGCCATGGAAAAATGAGTCATATAAGTCTGTAATTGTTATTAATTTACAAATACACCCACTTTTTAATTACAAAAAAACAAAAACAAAAACAAGAACAAAACAAACAAACAAACAAACAAACAAACAAACAAAAGGAATATTATCCAAACGGTAAATGTGTAACGCTGGTGTGAATTGCCAGACTCAGCAGATTCAGTTTTTCTTGCTAACTACAAAGACCGTCTTGTGGTTTAAGATTGCTTGTGATTTAACTTGTGGTAGACAAGACGAAAGCAGCAATAAATATGAAGTGTCTTGTAGCAGGAAATTAGATATTGAGTCATAAGTCACGTCATGAATTCTTAGCAACTAAACGAGATCTGATTTGAAGCTATAACGGATTGTACTGTACAACCCAGTACTACTGGACTGAATGCCGAGCTAACTATCTCAAGTCAAGTTTTGTGGGAATCTAAAGGTTAGCATCCTATTCTTCTTGCAGCAAAACTTACGAGCCACGGCCTCCCCGTCAATGGCTATGTCCATTTACGCGTGCATTAGAACAAGGGTCGAGAGTCACTCTATCCTCATGGTTGCCCGTAGAAGTCTTGACTATATGCATCAGGCTAAAACTGCGCCCAAGTCAGGAGTTGCAGTTGACACAGGCATCGTGAGAAGGATCGTGAGGATGGTGTTAACGTTTGGACATAGAGTTGTATTTATGCAGTTAAGGAGTGTCAGCGAGAGTTGCTGGTCATTTTCCAGTTGAATGAAGTAACTGTTTTCCACCGCAACATCTCGTTCTCGTACTCTTTCTTGTCGGTCAGATTGCACGTATACGAAAGCTCTGCTTCGCTTATTAGATAAAACAGTGAATTTTTTTTAGCAAAACCCGCAGCCACTGGTGCGAGCGTTACATTGAACAATGCAATCTAAATATAGAACTACAACAGACGTGGGAAAGAAACCCGAAAAGAAGGTTGGGGACACGAGCACTTAAAAACAAAGTCACCCAGAAAACTAGTTCTATGAAATAAAAAAAGAAATCTTCCAAGAAAAAATAAACCTACCGAGAAAAGTTTGTAAGCCCGGGCTTACTGGCTTAAAGGGAGCTACGCCACTGTTATATCTACTGTATCCGTAAGTGTATTGAAGAACTAGATGATGATAATGACGATGATGATGATGATGATGATGATGATTACAGTTTTATTATTATTTCCCATGAATTCGTCTCATAATGCACAGCATAAGCAAACACGTAACAAGAATAGAAGACTTGACGTGATATTGTTAATTAATGTTCAAGACCTACGTCGTACGTAGGTACGGTTGGCAAGAAATAGTTATATCGTTATTTTCTACACATGGCTACACTTTAAACTCAGCCCGTTCTCCTAGGCCTAGGCAAAATTATCCTTCATAATGAGGTTGCACCCTGGCAATTATAAGTGGCTTGTTAAGGTCTAGTAAGTTCGTCAGTATCAAGTTGCTTCCTCTGTAAGTGACGATCGACCAAGTTGAATGAAAAAGCCTAATATGAACTTCTGAAATGTTTCAACCCAGGTCCGTGGATCGAGTGGCTTTCACAATTACCGCACCCTTCCCCTCCCCTTCTTTTTGGCGTCTCCGCACCTCCTCCAAATCTTGGAGCGACAACTGAGCTTCCTGCTTTCTCGAGGGACACTTGTGTGATTCCACGTCGATGACGAAATATTAATTTTCAATTTCTCTGACTAGATGCCATTGTTAATTACCAGGGTAAGGTGGTGGCGGCTCTCCAACATAAGGCAAATACGTCGTTTCAAGTTGTACTTGAAGAGGTGTTGCGCATTCTGGAAAAGTGCTCCCTTCGAACTGTGGGAAAGCTAGTTCTGCCTGCAGCGAAGGCACTGGTACAGACTGTTGCATGTCGGGAATAGCAACTGTCATTGCCGCTGGCTGCTCCTGGCGCTGGCTCCCAAAAAGGTACTTCCGATCTTTGCAGCACAAAACTAAAAAGATCACTCCACCAATGACGAAGGTCGCGAGGAAAAAGAAGCCAACAAAAGCACTGGCGTTGAAAGCTGGAAACAACAGCAATACATAGTAGAATGCCAAAATAATAAAAAAAAAATAGATAAATGAATTTTACAATTGACGTCAGTTTTCATGCGTCTGTCCCGTTATTGGTCATGAATTTCGTCATAACATTGTCAAAGTAGCTGCAGGCTACTTTGACAATGTTATGGCGAAATTCATTGTCAATAACAGGACAGACACATGAAAATAAATAATAAATAGACGAACGACCGACCGAATATAAATAAGCCAATGTAAAACGGCATTTTCTCGGGCAGATCCGTGCTACAAGAAAGAGACGACCGACTATGGTAATGCCCACCAAAAAATCCTGACAACTTAAGAACTACAGGAGATAAACTGGAACCGTACAACCATAGAAGTCCGCTAATTCTGGAACTTGCTTTATTTGTTTTTGTATGTTTATCTTTGTGTTTATTATGATTTGTTTGTCCAATTAGGAGATCTTGTTGCACTTCTGAACGCCTAGAACACCCAGACCAAGCCCTAATGCCAACGTCTTGAAGACTGGAAACTTAATTTTTAACTGTTAAGTATAACTCAAGAACAAAGGGTTTAAATTACCTTCAACTTCTTTTAAGAGGGACAGCAATACTGCGAAGTAAAATATATAATAGTCTCAGAAGCATCGCAGATCAAAATCTCGATTTAAACGAATAGCTTTCGTCGGTGATATAATGGACAAACATTGAACACCCTGATGTTATCATAAGGCAATTAATATTGAAACGTTTTTACTTTCGTTTGAAAATGAGTCTTTAATAATTTATAAGTACAACTGTCTCGTTAGGATTTAGATGCGATATACCGTAATTTACTACACTGGGCTGTATTGAGCTTAATTACGCCATTGGTGTTCGATAGATAGCTACAGGTTATGACTTTTTACTAAATACATGTATGTTCTATACGTAACAACGTGAAAATTGCTTCGTAGAAATTAATTGTATTTTCCTGAACGGCTATTTTAGCAGGAGGACTGGACAATTCAACGCGCGAACACTGAAATTTGCCAAAGAATCAAATTCCAATTAACCTATTTTACGTAATAATTAGTTACAACCGGCAACAAATTGTTAACCCTGGTGATTTCGCCATTGATTGTAGCATTAATACTTCTGCTTAGCTTTGCTTGTAACATAAAAACGAATTGCCAATTACCCATTTAACGTGTTGTTATCCTTACTTGCCGGTCAGAGGTGTTATTCAAGGCCGGGATAGAGTTTAAAGGAAGATTTTATTTGACTGGCGAGCCCATTCTGGTTTTAACCATTTCTAGAGTAATTAAGCCTAGCTAGGGGACGAAAATCACCACAGAAACTTACCTAAAACAACACAATTTTGAAAACTCTTCGTCATAGCTCCAACACTGATCAGATTTTCTTTTGCAACTTCTTTTGTGTAACAAAATATTGCTCCCTGCCGTTGCTTGTGTGAAGATTTTCGAGCTTCTGGCTGCAGCTGTAATTGTTATTGAAATGAGCTATTGAAATGTGAAAAACCTCAGATCATAATCGCCGAACTCGATTTGCTCCATTAGCTGAGTGTTTTTCGTTATGCGTGATTTTAAACAAAACCTAGCTTTATTTTTAATTTCGGCCACTGTTGGACAAACTAGAGCCTCGACATGGAGATCTAACGGTCAGTGGATAAATAAAAACGATACGCAATATATCATGTTGTGTCGACTCAAAGGTAAAACTGTATTTTTTTTGCTACTCCCACTGGACGGATGCTAATCCATCGCAGGGTTACCCCTTCTCCTCTAAAATCAACATTAAATTCGCTGGTGTCTATGCGTACACCTGGACGTATAGAGAGTCTTTTATGAAGGTAAAATGACTTACCTGAAATCACGACACAAATACCTCGGCGACTGCTCGAACACAGACCCTTAAAAGTCCAGAGTTATGACGGTTAGTGCGCTGTGCCTTGATCACTCGCACTCCTAGTATATATACGTTTTTCTACAATTAAACCACTGTTTGGATTCTGGACCATGCGCACCAGATAGCTGCCTAAATCAGAGTGAAATGGCTACACTACACTGATATGCAGAAACAGTTTTCAGATACTATAAGATGGTACATGATACTACAAAAGTCGGCGATGCTTCCTCGCCAGGGTAGGGAGGTGGAGGTTCTGCTTTAGGCGGAGGCGCTGTTGGTGTCGGAGGTTCTATGATTTTGGGTACACAAACTGCTTCAAAAGCTTCCTGTGGGCTCTGTAGATAAACCGTGGGCAAACCTTCTGGTGTCGATCCGTTCGGCTGGGGAGTGATTGGATGAAGCTCTTGCACTGACAGTTGCAAACGTATTTACTGTTGTGGTTCCTGTGCGGCTTCGCTTAGTCTCACTAATGCATGCGGCGGCCCCCCGAAGATACAACCTACGACGCGCACCAAGATGCACAAAATAACGATGGCCAGAATAATATAGCTAATGATATAACCAATAAAGAGCGCTGAAAAAGAGCCGATAAAGATAATGTACAACTTGGTAGGCTTCAAAACATTATTTTAAAATAACTCTCTAGATTGACCACTGGAGTCGTATGGAGGCAGCGGGTTCAAGTCGTGTTCTGACCATTAAGCTAGAGTTGTTTCCAGGAAGACCCTCGTTCAACTCCTCGGTCATGCTTGTAAATAAACTGGTCTGCCTCCCTGCCAATTGGGATTTTTAACCATGTTAGTTCATTTGCATTTATTTGTTTCATCATTTGTTTCCATTGGCCCTGAAAAGCCCCACTGGTGGAGTGGTCAATTAAGAAACTTATTTATTAATTTATTTATTTATCTGCCTGCGCAGCACTTCAACTGGAATGAGGTCCAATGAATTAATGGGCCTTTTAGGCTTGGTGCAGAATCCACCACACATCATGTTAAAAGAATGCGACGACTCCCTAAACAAAACCGACTTTCCATCAGTCAAGCTTGGAGGAGTACTAGATTGTGCCATGTGACTGTACATGTTTGCTACAAGAAGCCTATTTCGAAAGCCGACAAAGGGATTTTATAAGTTGGGGGGAATAAGAAAACACTTGGTGAAAAAGAGTTGTCTTTTTTAATTAATGAAAAATAATATACCACAAACAGCAGTGATAAACACTGTATTCCGATGCATTTCAGAATTTACTTGACGTTTCGTATGCTAGTAGTGAACACACATTTTCAAAAGTGACCGTTACAATTTCAAATGTATGTTGACTAGCATACCAAACGTCAAGTCCAGTATTGAAATACGTAGGAATGCAGTACAGTGTTTATGTGAAGCGCTGTTTCTGTTATATTCTTAATCAAGTTATGATGGCCTAAGAACAAGAGATATACGATGATGAAAAATAGCTGTCTCTTAGAAAAAGAAAGAAAACAAACAAACAAACAAACAAAAAACATTTCACCGAAGTACAGCTCAGCACCTTCAACTCCTTTGAAAAGAGTTAGCAAAACTGTAAAGAGATGCAAAACATGATACGCTTAGAGGAACATGCGATATTATAGGAGATAAATGAAGCAGACACTTCTCCAAGTTTTAGGCCTATGCGTTTCGTCGAAATGTTTTGCCCAAATTTACAGAGCCCGGTTTAAGACCAATATGGCGGCAGGGTAAGCATCTGGATCTACACCACTGAATTATTTGTGTTGGACGAACACTTACATAAACACTTTTCCTACTACTTTAACTTCTCAAATCACTAAGATTCACGCCGGATAAATATATGTTTTTTTAACCAGTCACGCACAGCCATTTCAAAGTGACGTTATTGTGCTAAAATCAAAGTTGTAGTCTGATATATATTTAGAACTTTATAACGTCACGTGAAAATGATCTATCGGATCGTTCGTACATGTATTTTGGTAGCAGTCGCGTGTGGACCAGGTTTACCTAGTCCCTTAATGAGGGGGTGATCAGTTTGGCTATGCTTAGGCCGCAATTACGCCCTCGACCAGTAAAACAGATTCATTACGGGCTTTGCATAAAATTAAAGTCTCTTCTAGCAGACAGGCAGAAATTAACATAAACAATTTACGACTTTTAAAAGACTGGACAAATTAGTTGTTTCCGGGATGAAATAGTTCGTGATGTATCTGATTGGCGTTTCACTTTGACCGCTTTACATAAGGGAAGCTCGATTATAAGGACGCACAAGTCAAGATGAAGAAAACAGACTCAATCGCTTTCTGAAGACACCGGGAAGCGGTCTTGCTCATGTACAGATTTAGAGCAGCGAGTTAAGCGACTGACAATAACATTATTTGAGCGATCGCCAGTAATTGATCGATAAAGAACAAGTGGAAAGCTAGCAGCCAGGTTACATGCATAAGAAGCACCCCTAAGTCAAATACGCACGCCCTTGAGTTCAGCAACGCACAGACCGGCGGTCAATAAAATTCAAATCCGCGACCACGGGAACCACTGCTATCTGATGAAATGCTGTACTCAATAATTCATCCGGAAACTATTTATCCGACAAGCAGCCAGCGAGTTAGCCTTACTGCCTATGTCATGGCCGCCCCCCCCCCCCCCCGATAGCCTCAAACTTGGCGGTAGTACTTTCAAGTTATACTGTAGAATAGTCAGCGATGTCTTTCGAAAAGACTTTGCACGTATGACATCGTGTAATCTCATGTAATGTGGTAGTGTAGTTCCACCCACTCATGTACTGCTTTACGTCATATATATGGTTGTCAATTTTAAAAGTAGGTAATCGCGACATGGTCATGGTGTCCCTGTGTTGTTCACTCGATTCGAAACGGCGTGTGATAAGATACAGATGACTAATAAATCAACCAGCAGTATTTCAACTTACAGTCTGTTGTCTTTCAATCGCAAGGAAACGTCCTAAATCTGGATCAAAGCCCGGGGGGGTTACTTTGGGAATTTCTGGGAGGGGATGTGCCGCTGGGACCCTGAAACCCTTAGCCTATACTAGAGCTAGTTCAGCTGAATTTTGCTAACCTATACTAGAGTAAACTCCCCAAATCCCCCCGTCTATCGACACTGTTGAGGCTGATTTGCGTAAATTTAAACTTGCGGATTTGATTTTTTTACTTTGTTGGGTGGTAATTCCTGGTTTCCTTACTCAAGATAAAATTTTCAATCAAGCAGTCAGTTTTGTGAAAAATGATGCCCTATTCTAGACCCAAACGCTCTGATTTATATACCCTATCCTAGAGTAAACTGCTTGAAAACCATACCCTTCACAGCGGCACATACCTATATAGCCCATATATGGCAGCGCTCCCCCCCCCCCCCGGGGATCAAAGTAACAGATATAACTCACCCAGGAAAACGAAGTTCAAATTGTTCTTCTTCATATTTGCACCGGATATCATTTCATAAATCAAATGAAATGAAAAACAGAATTATCGTAGCGACCATACAAGGAAGTTAGTTTAGTTCTACGATCTGTTGACTATTGTTGTGACATATACAACTGCATATTTATTTCATTGACCCACGCCATTAATAAATTAGTTAACTTAATTAATTATTTATAATTTATGGCGCGCAGACGTCTATGTAATGCTCAATCGCACGTAAGATTTACATACACAATTGTAATGCGTTGATAAAATTTAAACCTGGAAGATAAAATGACATTACTTTAAACTGAAGCCCCTATGAAGTAAAAAATAATTGCTGCTAATTTGAAAGGCTTTTCAAAGTAAAGAAGAATGACGTTTTCCTTTTTGGAATATCTGTTTTCGTTTTAGAGATATTTACGTTTTTGTATCATGCAAATGAGGAAAATGATGACGTCATAAGTAGTTTCGCTTAATTTAAAAACTCTGAATCAAGAATATCTTTAGAAATATTGGAGCAGTGTTCTTCAAACTTGGCACCAGAACTGTATTTTACCGTAAGTCAGACACCACAATAATTTTCCAGTGTAGCGCGGTACATTGGTAAATGTTAAATAAAGCTCATTTGAAATCCTTTGTTTGTCGTGTAGAAAACATTTAGTGCGTTTCTATCGCCCAACATTTCTCGCGATATTTAGATTTTTTTTTTGTGATATTTAGAAAATATTTTGAGAATTTCCTAAAAGATATTTAGGCGATTTGACGCAATCTTTATGGAAAGGCCTACGTTTGAGTAGGACATAAACGAACCTTCGGCGTCGACTCCTCCGGCCTTACCTAGATCATTTTCAGAGACAATTAGACGTCCTTAAACTTTTCTCATGGAACTCACAGTAGGCTGGAATATTTATGGTAAGTCGTAAAATTGTTTCTCTTCGGCACAGATCGTCTTGACATGCCGTAATATTAGGCTTGAGTAGCCTGAACAGAATCAGTGACTTGCTTCCTACGTTTGAGCTACATGTGTGGCCTTATTTTTCTGAAATCAAAGTAAATATGGTTTAGAATATTAGATGGTGTTTAGTCTGATGTGATATGCCTGGAGCAAAGAGTAGAGTTAAATAAATTTCGTAATAATTACATAACTGGGTTGCGCGGCCTCCAGTGTTTCAGACATAATTTACATAAGCTTAACCTCATGAAAAGTTCATCTTAATAAATCTTACGAGATAATAAAAATGTCGTTTGTAATCTTAATTGTCATATAGACAAAGTAACTCCTCCAATTGGTCGCTTTTATTTGATGCAAAGGACTAAATACAATCAACTGCTGCCCTTTCCAACAAATAAAAGCTAACTGCAAGCAAGCAGTGCTTTCGGCCTTCTGCGTTCTACATTGGGCGTTCGGTACTCTGTAAAATATCCCTGCCGATGACGAGGTGGCCAAAGTCAGTAGTGAAACTGTCACCAACATTCGAGGAGCAAACAAAGCCAAGAAGGAACTACTTTAAAAAGAAAATAATTTTCATGACCTTAGTTGCAGGACATTAAATGTGGAGTAACAGTTAACTTTTCTGAAAGTGAGGAATGATCATCGCAGTAAATTTTCCAATTTAAGCAATTGGAAAGAAGAAGCCTGAAAAAATCAGGGCTTCAGCGGGATTCGAACCCGTGACCTTCCGGTCTTCTTTCCAATTGCTTAAATTGGAAAATTTACTGCGATTATCATTCTTCACTTTCATCTACAACCGCAGTTCAATTATGAATTATTTCATATGTACTTCACATCAGTTAACTTTTCTGTCGACATAAATGAAAATCTCTTAAAACAAAATATTTGGAACGCATTAAATTTAGAGATAATTATTCATATGTAAAACTAATATCTCGACAGTTAAAGGGTCATAGAGTGACTATTAACTTTATCATTTGAGGGTAGAGACAGAAAGAGGGTTTTATTCCTGAAAAATTTATCAGTTAAATAACTATTGGTATGAATAATCATTAAATCAGTTGACATTTAATAAAATTAAGTTTGTTGTACTACATCAATTGAAACCATAAATTGTTATAAGCTTAAATGTTGAATATACATGTTCAAATTAACAATGTAAATTGAACAAAACACAACAGTAACATTCATTAAATTAAGCATATGTTCTTATCTTACAGGTCTGATATTGGTCGGTTTGGCAGGGCAAATAACAATTTCTCAGAGTGAGCGACTTATTATCTTTGTCACACTGGTGTTTGTTTGTTTGGTTGTTTGTTTTTAAAACCAGCTGGCAACACTTCCTGAAGTAGCTGGTAAATCTCTCTTGTGCAGTAAAGGTCGACAAGTTAGGTGTAAAATCAAACTATTTATAAGCACATTTGTACAAGTCAACTGTCCTACTCATTTGCATAATTAGTAGAATTCTGCTGGTACACTAATGTAAATGCAGCGATCTGATTGGCAGAGCTATCGCACGCTATCAGTCACTGAATCACTATTCTTTCTTTTCAACAGATTGTGTCACTGGAAATGATCCAATGCAGGTCATTGCATCAACATCTTACAGCAGAGCCATTGAAAGCCTTTTCTATCCCTTGGACTATCACAACAACTCAGAATGCTCATGGCTGGTTAAAATTGAAGACAAATTCGACTTTCCATTTGGAGGTTATGTAATTAAGGTTATGTTCAACGTTTTCGAGATGCAAGCTGGATTTCCTAGTTGTCTACATGATTACCTTGCGTTTTATGATGGATATTCGGTAGCATCTCCCCTTCTTGGATCATACTGCGGTACAGTCCACCCTGAAGTTATTTATTCCACCGGAAAAAAACTTGTATATAAAGTTCCAAACCGACACCACAATCATTTCTCGAGGATTCAGCATAAGTGTTTCAGTGGTTGAAGCAGGTACTAACAGTCAGTACTGACATGTAAATCTTACTGGGTTGTTCCGGAAAATATCCATACGGTTTTTTTTTTTGGTTTGAACCCTTTCCCCCTTCCCCTCTTCCCCCTTCCCTCTACCCCCTCCCCCTTATCCCTAAGGAAATTCCAGTTTTGTTTCCTACTTTCGTTTAAAAATTTTGGCTTTTGAGCCACCCTCTCCCCCTCCACCCTTGAATTTCCAATAATGCTCCATGGGCTGGTTATGGATATTGTTTTATAACCACTCGTTTACTGTCAATTTCTAGTCAATATATAACAAGTTACAGTATCTCACAAGTTTAGAGCTTTACAATCAATGATGGAAAACATTGGTCCATTTTCTTTTTTTAGTGTTCTTGGGTAAATTACTTCACTAAATGTCTGTTAAACTATTAAAACTACTATAGTTATGTAGTTTGTATAATTTTCAAAGTGTAAAGAACAAAAGTTTCACTTGTACCTTTGCGCAGACTGGTTTTTTATGCACAACAATCTTTGTTCTCATACACGTTTCCAAAGAATTTTAGGGAAAAAAGGCCCAGAAATGCAGGCTTGAGTGGAATTTCAGCCAGCCGTGCCACCCCCTCCTCCCCTGGGCCACCACTCCTGCAATACAGATGAATGCTCTTCCAACTGGGCTGTCGAGCCTTTTAAGTAACCTGTATGCATGGGAGCTGGTCACTTTGTTAATTTACGAATTTTACCTGGAAAACCACTGCCGTTATGTACCCAGTTTACTAATAGACAGACTGTAAACAGAAAGCCTGAAAACATTTCAAGCTTGAACGGGATTCAATGTCATGACTTCTGCAAAACCAGTGCAGTGCCTTACCAGCAGCTGAAAGTCTTTCCACAGCCCCCCTCCCCCCCACTTGCAGTTTGGCTCCTTATCCTCCCTGCACAGTTAAAATTTTGCTTGCTATTTTAACGAACTCAAGACACAATAGAGAGTCTGTGGACAGACTCCTTTTTTTTTGCATGTGAAAAAAAAAAAAAAAAAAAAAAAAAAAAATGAAAAAAGGACATCATACCTAGTTGATATCATGTATCTGAACTGCAGGTGAAAGCTTTATTAGATGAAAGACCTCAGTTGTGTGCGCATGTTAAGCAATTGTCAATAACCTCAAAAAAATCACGCTTGAACGAGATTTGAGCCCATGACCCATGACATATAGTAAAGAAATTTGTTTTTCTTAAATTTATTTGCAGAAGAAGCCCGTGGGATATGCCGTTTTCCATGGCAAGTAACAGGTCAGATTAGAGTTGGAGGTTCTTCTGGTACAATATTCACTCCCGACTATCCTGTCCCATACCAGGATTACACAACCTGTGGTTGGTTGATTTACACTCCTGATGGAAAAAGAGTGAAATTAACGTTTACTGATTTTGAACTTGGCAAAATCGTTGTTGATGCAAAGGACAATTTCTGTAATCGTAAATCTGACATGGACCATGTTGAAATTTCCGAGGGCAACTGGTTTGGAAATAAACCTCGAGGTAGTTACTGTGGAAAAAAGAGGCCCTTTGATGTTTATTCCTCTGGACGTCTCATGTGGGTTAATTTCCGTGCCAGCCGGGATGGTGTGCGAGCAAACAAAGGTTTTAAAGCGCATTTTGAAGCTGTTGATCTGCGTAAGTTTACAGCTGCTTTAATAATTAACTAATGTAACTATGTAGCTTATGTTTAAGTCACGCTGACCGTCCTTGCTCCCACAAGTCTTAAGTAGCTCAGATGTAGAGCAACTCGACCAGAACTCGGAATTCTTTTTCCAAGTATGCCTGTGTCACTGACCGGAAAAAATCAGAAACGAATCATAACAGTCGTAACTTGGGTTGTTTCAATGGCACTTTTCGGTGAACTTCATTTAAGTTAGTCTGTGACTGAGTCAGTTTGTCTATTTGTGTAACTAGTAAGAGTATTTCTGATAGGAAGCGTTAGGTTTGGAACTAAAATATATTCTCCTTTCGTTCCATGCACGAGAATGACAATCCACTGTTCTTTAGCTTACTATGTCTTTCAATAACACACGATCACTGTTCATTTCATGGTTGCATTTTCGCTGCCATCATAGATCCCTGCCCCCGGAGGTACTCCCTTGTATGGGCTAGGTTTGTGGGGTTAGCCCCAAAGTGTATGGTTTTCTAGCCGTTTTGTTCAGAAATAGGGTATCAAGTTTGGTAATTTTGGTTATAAATAGGGTATAGTCTTTGCGCTCTAGCCTTGATTTAGTTGTGTTTCTTAGAAGAAGATAATTTTTCATCATTATCGACAAGACCATAAACTAAAGAGATACAGTTTTTCATCACATTTCGGAACGCTGAGCGGAGAAGGCGTTAAATATACAACGAGCATCGGCTCTTTTGGGCGCGCAAATTTCCAGGTGTTTGGAAATGTAATGAAACACTGTCTCAAACGTTTGGTATTGTATGCCATCATATCTACTGAACGAAAACTGGAAGAGAAAAAAGAAAAAAGAAAAATTGAAAAACAACGCTAATATAATGAACACGTGTTCAACCCACCTGACCAGCACCCCTATTTTGGGTATTGGAATTGATAGTTTAAAATTGCTACGTCAGGATATGCCAAATTAATTTCTGCGTTGCAAAGAATTCCCTTACAAATCGCAAATAATATTTTCTTTACATAGAAAAAGACTAAAGAGTTAAAGACACGGTAAACATTACGAAAGATAAACTTGAGAGAAACTTCACTTTTACATTTTCAGCTTCTGACGTTGTCCTTTGAAAGTTGCGATTTATACCCTCTTCCTTAAAGTTCGCCGATCTAGCTACATCATGGTTACCACAGACATTCGTTTTCAAAATTCCCTAACTTTTCCCCGAAAAAAAAATTCCCTGACCAAATAAATTCAAACTGTGAGATAAAGTAGCTCCCTTCAGCCTCTACTTACAGCACTCCTTTCCACCCATTTGTTTGGGACTGATTGGTTTTCAACAAATTGGCCCTCTTCATCAAGGAAAAACATCGTTACATTCACAGTGACCAAAATGTTCTTCCAGCCTTTAGTGGTACTAAATCACCGGTTTTATAATTTCAGTTCTGCCGGACCTTCCTCCAAAATATCGCTTTCCCTGATTCGAAGTAAAATTCCCTGACTTTCCCCTGACCTTGGAGAATCGTATGACGAGACCTAGGGTTGTGGTAACTCTACTACATTAATCGTATATGTACATTTGTTCTTAGTTTACGATGAGGAGCATTGTCTACCAGGAAACGCCAACAATCTGAATCTGAAGTTAACTGGTTCGTATGGAACTCTACAAAGCCCTGAGTACTACCCCCCGCAACTGTACTGTGAATGGCTCATCACTGTACCAAAGGGGAACATTGTAGAGCTCAGCTTTGAAAGACTTGACTTGGATTTTCAAACAAGTGAGTTTGCAAGTTCATGTGGGGATTACCTGCAAATTCATGATGGGAACTACAGGGAAAGTGATACCATGGGTACTTTCTGTGGTAATGTAATTCCAAAGCCACTGAAGTCAAGCGGTCGGTATATGTACATTAGTTTCCACGCTGACGTTTTGTACGATACACCACGCCGGGGATTCAAGGCCACATTCAAAGCTGTGACGAAGCAATTCTGTAAGTTGGTTATGTTAAAAGTTAGGTAATATATTAAGCAATTAGATTATGAGCTCGAGATTTCTGTCGCGTGATAGTTGAAATCAAGAGAGCGAATAATTTCATTGTTTTAGTATAAATCTACTAGTCTTCAAAACAACATCTACATCCTCTACACAGGCATTTCGAAAATACCAAGAAACGGCTGTCACTTTGTTACAAGCACACTGCTACACTCCGCACTATCTATCACAGAATAGATAGTGAGTAGCGTAGCCAATCAGAGATCAGCATTCGTGATAGAACGCTGGTAGATTTATACTACTGATACTGACTAGCATGCTATCACATTTTCGCAATAAGCAACTTATAATCGGTTTAAGCCCCTACGGAGAGTTGGAAGTGTGACCTGGATTTTGAAAGGCTCTTCTTTCTAATCCATTTTATCCAATTTTTATTATAAGTTAACTACAACAGCTACAACTGACGGACCCCGAGGTTTGGTTTACTCTTGCTGACCTCCTCAAATCAGATCGTTGTCTAGGGTGTCATTACGGTCAGGGATCAAATCCACGAATATCTATGAGTGCTCTCTTTGTCAATATGAATAAAATAATAATAGAGAGATTAAGCATGACGTTACGGTAAAACGGCAAACGGCAAAAATGAACCTTTTTTCCTCTGTCTTCAGCTGTATGTACAAAAGAGTGAGATTATTTGTATTTGCGGTGAACAGTAGGAGACGTTATTCTATTTATTCTGTTCTGTTCGTTTTTTTTCACGGATTAGAATAAAAGAACACAAAATCAGAGGTCATCTTTGCCGTTTGGCGTCTGCTGTAAACGTCATGCTTAAACTCACTCATGTTTTAACGGAAGAAACGCGGTACGGCAGCCTATTCTACAGATTCCTGTCATGTTTTGAGACAGTCCCTTATTGTAATTCTCTCAATATGCACATGCTATGTTTTCGCTTCAATGTTAGGTGGGTTCTGCTAATTTGGTTGTTTCTAACCTTTTCCTTTTAGCTGCTGTGGCAATAGCGATAAATGTCGTTGTCAGTGTAGTTGTCGTCATTATAGTGGTTTGCTGTGTCATTTTTCTTGTAAAACGAAAAAAGACGACGGCTAACAGAGCAGCCGGTGTAGAAATTCCAATGTCAACTACCACCACTTCAGCTTCCCGTACTACGCAGCCAGGAGTGGCAGAGGAACCGCATCATCCAGCGGAAAACCCCTTCTCGTCAGTAGCTTATACTTCATCCCCGAGAAACCTACCACCCCCTGATTATCCATACCCATTAGAGCCACCACCCCCCTACCCTGGGAAGGAAGGAGGACCACAGTACCCACCCCCTGGTCAACCATATCCATGGCAACAGAGTAGTGGCAATGCACCTATCACTGAGAGTCCATGAGCTGCGGGATCAGCTTCCAAACACAGAAAGATTTCGCTGTTTCACCTCTTAGGTTTCTAATTAGATTAGCGCTAGACTGGTCCGCCTAGACTAGCCTCTGTCAGCTATCCGCGGGCCAGTCTAACTGTAAAAACAAAAAATAAGACATGAAAAATAAAAATTTAAAATTAAAATGTAGGAACCAAAACAAAGATTATTGTTATTGTAGAGATTGTTGATTGTTGTTGTTGTTGTTGTTGTTGTTGTTATTGTTGTAAGGGGCCGAATTAATTACCACCATCTCGTTTGCAAGCTACTGATAGCAGAAAAAACTGACCCGAGTCCACCCGCACTGCTTGGCGATTTTTCTGATTGAAAAGAACAGTTAACGTCCTCAAAACCAAGGAGAAACCTTAGCTTTAAGAAAGATCGAAATTTCAACTCTTGTCGCCTGACCTTTGAACTGACTGTAACGCACCGCGCCTTCCGAAAGCGACAAATCGATGAACATATAAACAGGATGTTAACCGGAGCCCCAATCACTATAAACTTGCAGTTTGTTCTACACGACGGACAAAAACTGAGACCAGGGAAAAGAGGATCGATTGAGTTTGTTTTTCTATGTAGCGTGACGTTAAAAATAGAATTTTCGCGGGAAAATTCAGCCTGCGTAATGGTCACTGCTTAAATATTATATCCTGTGGTACAACTAACTATCAGGAGCCCATGTAACTATCTTAATTGGACCTTTCAGTAAATAATGGAGAAGAGCCACACAAAGTCGGACAGTAAAGTAACATTCTTCGCTAAAAATTTGGCGGGAAATATTTATGACTGAAGATTTTCATTGGACATTTGCGAGACCATTTACTTCGCTTTGCCTGTAGACACCAATGTTAACTAAACTGGATATTGATAACAGGGAAAAAGGCTATCGGAAAAATGTTTTTCTGTGCAAGTAAACTGCGGCACTTTTGAAAACCAACTCGCTGAATATGGCTAACATCTGGTTTCCATTCATTAACGATCAGGAGGCAATATTTGGCACCTCGTGAGAATTACAGTGAAAGACCTCTAATATACCTCAGTTAGCTGATAAGGGAACAAATATTATCGCACAAAAATAAGATTTTCTGGAAAATGTACGAAGTATCTTTGAGGCTCACCCAAAGTTTCCCAAAATTTCAGCCATTTTAGACTGCTTGAGCTGCTTGAGAGGCCAAAATCATGATGTAGTGATATCGCGAAGAAAAACGAAGGCCTGCCTCGGTAAATGTCATGGTTGTTAATCTTTTCGGATATCTTTTAAACTGTGAAAAGATGTAGGTAAACGGGCGACTTCGATCTTTTGGTTCTACCCGGTTTTCTCTGACAAATCATTGTCAGAGAATATTACTTTACTTTTTTTGGCTGTTGTCTATTATTTAATTAAAGATCCCCTTAATGAAAGGATTTCAAGTCGATCCGGCGCCCTAACCACTCGGCCACGCTGCCTCCTCATTTTTCTTGGCTAAGAGGAAAAAGACTTAGTATGTCATTTCATTTCTGTAGGACAGTAGCGTTTTGACTGCCGCTCGTACCGCAGGTGCAGCTGCTGTATACGAGGTGCCCTGTCTGGTCCTGCTTACCATCTCGACCATTTCATTTGATTGGAATTTTTTTCTTACTTCCCCAAGTTTTCTCCGTCTCAGGAATCCCACTCCGCATCAACTTCTGTCCTACAACCCTTAGGAGTATCCACCCCGTTAACTCCCGGGTACCCCTTTCCGGCTTCCTAATGGTTTTGTCACTACATCGGATTGCGAAACCCGTGCAGATGTAAAGCTACATATTACCACGCCTTGTTGATATTGCTGTGGTTGTTGATGATTATCCGATGGGATTAACATAGGCAAAATAAACATTTCCAAGGCACCTTGTGGATCAGTCTAACAAGCAACAGCAAGCGCTTTTTTATTTCCTAGCAGTTTAATTTTCTTTGCTCTTTTCGTCAGGCAATTTCCCAGCGAAAATTCCAAGCCGTATGCGCTGTCTCAAGCCAACATGTGTAAAACAGAATCACCATAAGTGATGTCGGTGATTTTAGTGAGCTCCATAACTTCAGATGGTAATAAGTCTGCCTTCGAACCTAGTGGCTCGTCAGGCCAGCGATAGGGGTATTTATACTCCCCCTTGGAAGGGATGCTAGTCCATCATAGGGTTACCCCTAGCATTAAGGACGCCGACGTTCGCGCGAAAATGTCCCAGTCGATAGATTTTTTAAAATTTTTTTACAACAGTCAGATAATGAGTTACTTGTGTCACCGACTTCGTTTCAGAGATGAAGCGTGTGGAAAACTAGTATGATTTTGAAAACTTGGCGCGCGTAAATAAGCATCGTCTCCAGGGTTTTTAACTTAAAAAATCAAAGATGAATCAACGGAGACAACTATCCCAATAATGTATTGTATAAGTGAATCCGTTGCGTTAATAATTCAAAATGTTTTCAACGTTTTCACAAAACTTAACCCTTCAAGAGGCATTTGAAATCGCTGGACAGGTAAACGAAGAGCATTTTGCAAAAAATTCAAACTTCTAATTGATAGATTTTCTTAATTTTTTCGCTAAACGTAGAAAATCGGTAGAGAAATCGATCCATCAAAAGATAAATAGGGTTCACCGAACGTCCAAGATCGTTATATCCAGGAAAAGCTATCTGCCCTATGATTGTTCATTATTACTTAGCGCTCGCTCGATGCATGACGTGGTGTGTGAATTTGCGTGCGCAATAAGGATGCACAGAAACAATTAGCGCGAACGTCCTGAAGGCGCTGAGCGTCCTGTGCGAGTAAGTTATCTGACCCAAGAACACGACACTATGGCCCGGCTCCAACCCGAAACGATCTGGCGTCCTGCATCGTCCTGCATCGAACTAATCATTTGAAAACCAAAACAATTCGCGATCCATTTGCCAAAGAGAATTCCAGACTGTTTGTAAGGTGAAAACTTTAATATTATACCAAATTCGTTGCAAGATACTATAAATATCATACATTAAAAACATTGACTGATATTTGTCCTTGTGCATATTAAAAAAAGTCGTCCTTTAAAAAGGAGTTCATCATTTGATAATACTGCGACACAATTTACACATCAACAGATGTGTTTAAAGCTCTACCTAAACACTCCATCATCGAGAAAAGCCTTTATCATTTGTTGAATTAATCCTAACTGAGGCCTTCATAAATAATAGCCATTTTATTTTTTTCCTAATGGTTACTTTTACTTTTTGTTCGACTCAATAAGCGCCACATATCACTTAGAATTCAACCTGTAGATGCGTGTGTCCTAAAGAGTTCATTATTCTTTACACTACACTATTCTATGTACGTGTTAGAACTTTACATAAAATATGTATGACTGGATTTATATAAACCGTGTCAATGAAAAATGACATTCACCAAATGACCCACGCACTTTGATTTCACGACTCCCCTAGAGTCAGAGAGAGTGGAGGAAAAAAAAAAAAAAAAATAGAAAACAACACTTAGAAAGACTTGGAAAACAGCGCGAGATTTTTCTTAACACTGTTTTCATAAATCCTGACATATCTACTTAGCTTCTAATACCCTTTATTTACAATTCACTTAGGTTTCGTTAATGTGGTCGCAAAGAAGGTACGTTCTAAAAATGAACCAGTTCTTACGCACGATTATTGCTATGTTAGCCCTTTGCATTTTAAAAACCGTCAAATTCCGATGCTTTTCGATGGGTTTAGTTTCGGACGGGGGAGGGGTGGGTGGTGGGGGTTATTTGGCGGGACTTCTGTGCCTAAAAACTAGGTGTACGGTGCACCTAGAATGCCTTGTAGTAACTTGCGTCACAACAAACTGCAAAAACATGTTGAAACACACGCTAAACGAGGTTCAATTGCCGTTAAAAAACGTGAAAATTCCCCGATTGCATAAACCGTATCAAATACAAAACGATTTCTTTTTATATATTTGCTTATTATCGTAATTTTACGATAAAAAAATTTCCAACTTTATATCAATAATGAATCAAAGTTGGCACTCGCTAAAGAGACGGTCGTTTTGTTGGTTTCTGTAAGCGAAACCTTATCTACAAAGCAACTAAACATTCCGCGTAAACCTCAAACTTACTGATACTCGCAGAACCAGCTTTCTCCATAAACTACCAGCATTATAATGAAACGCGCTGGTAGTCCAACATTTTACAGAAGTTGCTCTTGCGCAGACACAAGGGGATAATTTTCTTGGTTCTCTTCTTGCCAGTGATACACATTTTCTTGCAATGTATACGGTGGAGGGCTCTCCTCTCCATGGTAGGGTGGAGGAGACTCCGTCGGATATGTGTACGGAGGGGGTGGCTCTGATGCGCATGTCGTCACATGAGCTGATGGTGTAGCATAATCCAATGTTTCTGAGGGTGGGTATGAACTAACGCCATTGGGTTGGAAGTGTGCTTCAGGGGGAGGGGGGTAAGGATCTTGGAAAGGCGTCAATGCAGTTGACGAAGACACTGATTCAGAGGAGGCCTGGTGCCTTGCGTTCGCTGCTCTCTTTGCTTTCCTGCAGCGTATAATCGCACAGGTGACAACAAAGCAGAGTAAAAATACCACAGTCGCACCACCAGCGAAGCCGATGATCTTTGCATCTTGAAGAAAATTAAGGATTAGACATTAGAAATTAGCCGGCGTCGCATACGATTGCTTTAAATACAACCTGAAGCTTAGCGCCTCCAGACTAGACACTTAGTTCTCGACAACTCAGTCAGGTCAGAGAGAGCTTGGGAAATAACGTTCACTACGCACGAGAGTACACCAAACTGTGCCATTCCGGGCTGACCCGTGCAATCCCAGGTCCACTTATATTAATAATTCCCCTCACTATGAACTCATTATATAGCAGTTTTCACTGGAGTGTCGAAAGTTATTCGCATTTCCTTTGGGTTTGTATTACCAAACTGGTGCTACTTCTTGACATCCACTCAGGAGTAAAACCAAGCGCAAGCGTGGGTTGAATTGCTCGCACACGTTCTGTAGCGCGTTTCGTCAGCTTCATGTCTTAGGCCTCGTCCACATTATGCCGGAGGAATGTGAAAATGCAGCTTTATTTCTTCGGCTAGGCCTTCCATCCACACTAATCCGTCACGAAAACGGAGCTTTTGGAAAACGCTCTTCAAACCGGAGGAATTTGAAAACGCCGGCTTTTCATTTTCGTGTGGACAGAAAACAGTTTGAAAACGAAGCATGTAACTTCCCTGTCCGAGTTTTTTCAAACTGACAAATCCAAAATGAGCGATGACTGTTGCGCTTTTAAATTCCTCCGGCGTAGTGTGGACGGAAAACATTTGATGCTTTTTCAGAGTGAAACCTCCGTTTTTAAATTCTTCAAGTGTAGTATAGACGGCGCCTTAGGGGGCTTTAACAAACCACGACGGCAACGCCAACGAGAACGTCGCCAAACAAAACGTTTAACGAGCAAAACAATGGCTATGCACGCGCGCTTTGAATCTTGGTACATTTCTTACTCATCATCTGCAAAACGACGTAAAATGACCAAGTTCTACGTATTTTGGAGAACCTAATTTTTTCGTATCTCCTTTTGGAATTGAACGCTCGCTGTCATAACACATTTAGCCTGGGCACGTTTTTAGACGGCCGATAACTGAGCGTCCTCAACAGGTCTACACAGTTGCGACATTCGAAAGTAAAATATAAATCAGCTTTTTCAAGGCTTCGTCCTCGGCGTTATCGTCGTCATTGCTAAAGCTCCCTATTAACTTCGAGTTTTGATTGGTTCATTAAATTGTCCGTTTCCCTTGTAATTGGGCAGAGTTATTAATTTGGTTTTAGTTTCACGACACTCAGTTGAAAACCGCTTTGTATACGTGAACGAAGGAAGGGTTACACTTACTGGGATTGAAATCTTCAAAATGCGCTTTAAATCCATAATTGTCATTATTATCTCCGTCAGAATGGAACTGAACAACCATGTATCGACCGCTGGAGTAGATTTCTTCGCGTAGTTTTGAGGAGGAACCACATAAAGTCTTCTTCAAAACACTAGTGGGGTGCAATCCATCGTACACTTTTACATAGTCTTTATCGCAATTTTCTGACCACTCGACATCAAAGTCTTGGAAGTTGAGTTTCATCCGCTTTCCTTCCGGCACGGTTATAACCCAAACACAAGTCATAAAATTCGGGTACTTCAATGGGTAGCGAGGGCTTTCAAAAGTTCCTGACCAGTCTTCCAGTCGAAGGTTGTTGTTTTCGGTGTTGCCAAGGAAGCACTTCTTGTTGTCCCTGACTTAAGTAAAGACAGGCACGAGAACATCAGACAGCAATACAGGTATGTTAATGATTTTGACAAATTAAATTCAAACTTGAATCCAAGGCACTTGCGTTAAGGTTGAGGGGTGAACATAAAAGTTTATCTTGGGTACTGGAGGTTTTTTCTCGCGGAAATGTGGCAGGATGCTTTGGGTAGGCCTAAGGTGGGGGTGGGAGAGAGGGGGTAGGGTTAGGTTCCAGCTCTAGCTCCCCTAGGGCGATCGATATTTAGGCAGATACTAGGAGCACTTGCATTATAGATCATTATAGACCAAGGGAAATTAAGCTTGTTGTTGTTGTTGTTAAGCTTCGGGGCTAAGATAGAACCTTATCCCGTATTATTGAAGACTTGATCATTAAATAATGCGTTCAGGAGTTTCCATTGGCTTAGCCATCATGGTATATGAGCCATTATAGCATGCTCTAGTCCTACAGGCCTGTAGGTGAATAGATTTTTAATCTTATATTTAAATCTTAGAATATTTCAGTTATTTGTTGAAGTTATTATCCCAATTCAGTTCTTTTTACTTTTACTCTATGTGTTATACCTGCAAACTAGCTGGTGAGATTGCCCTCCCAAAAAACTTGACTTGACTTGACTTGACTTGACTTGCTCTACAAATAATGGTAAGCACACGCGCTGCTTTTGGAGGCGTTTTTATTTTACTGTAGTTTAGTTTTCTATATGTTGTGGGTGTTTTTAATAACAACAGTAATTCCACTCACAAATGTTAGATGTGAGATAATTATAGCCAACTTGGTGCTACATGTATTGCCCCTCATTGGCTATCCACCATGGCATATCCAACGCATGCTCGTGGAATAATTGTTCATTATCTGCACTGCATGAACAAAAGCACCACAGTGCAGTTCGGGTGCACATTTTCAAACATTTCTTGTATTTGTGTTGCCCTGACCTCGACTTGGTGCCAGAATTTGTTGGAAAATGGAAGAGGTCTTTGGATGTACTAAAGCCACTTTTAAAATATAGCAACAAGCTTTTGCATAATCTATACCAAAAATGTTTGACATTCTACAGGGGTTAGGGAGTTGACTTTAAAGAGACTTTCAGTTCATCAGCTACAAAAGTCATGTACTGTACTTGTATGGTTCTATGTATAGCCTTAGTGCGTAGCTGGCAGTTTCGGTCAAGTTTATTTTTTGGTGGGCTTTTACAGGAATGAGTGGCGAAGCTGCAAGAAGAGTAGCTCCTCTATGGTGTGCCATGAAAGTCATGCACCGAAAACCGCCAGCTAGGCTAGTATGCACATGAATAGGGCAAACCTACCTGCAGGTACAGCAAAGTAACTCAGTTTGAAGCCTCTATAGTTAAATTCTGCATTAGTGACAAATCTTAATGTCAAGTGTCTCCCAGTTGAAAAAACTTTTGTGTCTGGGCCAATGAACCCGCAGAATGAGCCAATGACGTCAGACCCTGAATGTGGCAGGCCATCATAGACTGCTAGATAATCACTACTGCAGCTCTGCATGTTGTCTGATTCGAGTCTGAAATCTTCAAACGTAACCTCCACAACATAGTCGCTGAGCTGGCGAGTTTCGATAGTCCAGGAACAAATTGTCTCACTGTCATAATCACTGGGATAGTTAGGACTTGTCAGAGTTTTAATGGTGGAGGATTCTGCTATGAGAGTTTGTCCCAAACTTGAACAAGCTTTAAAAAAGAATAATGAAGTAAAAAATAATAATAATTAATAACATTCAGGGTTTGTAGCATTTATTTAACACTTCAGGAATGCCAAGATGAAGCAGGACTGTCAATAAGGGGCATAACCTTTAACACCTGTTACAGCCGAGTATGCTTGATGGGCCCATGATGTTAAGGGTGAACTTGCCTGTTGTTGGTACAATTCACCCATAAAGTAACAGGTTTGCTACGGGTGTGAAGATCAAGGCTACAGCTGGTGAATCAGAACCAATGAAAGCCCTGTAAAGTTAATCCCAACCCAAAGAGCATTTTCTATTCAACAGGAACATTCCCTTGAGCTACCAGATTTACAAAATGTGTGCTCCAAGTGCCAATTAAAATTGAATTTTTATAATAGGATGGGGTCAACTAGAAAGAGTAAAGTACATGTAACAAAGTGTTCAATTATCAATTAATAATTGTCTTTTTTATCCACCAATAATTTCACAAAATTAATGTATCTTAAGGAATTTTACATAGATGGGGAATTTGACACCAGAGGAGTGTGGTGAACAAGTCAGCTATGCAAAATGGAACAAGCTGTGTGGTCATTTGATATAGAATATTAAATTAAAGAGGAAGTCAAAGGACCTCAATTGAAAAAGATTGGTTACGGTAGCTACAGTATGGTGTTGTTCCTTTAGAAGTAGAAGTACAGCCTGTTGTACTGAGAAATGCTGGAAACTATTGCCAGCCACCTTTCTCATACAGCAAAATAACTAAATGTAGCAAAGGAAAGATGTCCATCAAACATACATGTACTAATTGGTAAAAACTTTTAAAAGAACTCAGGATCATGTGTACAAAGACATCCACAGTAGAGTGTCGAACAGTATCCTTGACTGACCCTTGTTGACACTCAATCCACATCTTGATGGACACTTGATTAACATCTTGATTGATACTCAATCAATACTCGATACTCGGTCATCTAGTTTGACACTCGATGGAAACTTGATTAACAGTCAGTCAATAGTCCGCCAAGTGTCGACCAACTCTTATGTATCAATCGATGGAATGTCTGCGAAAATTAGTCGACTCTCTTTGAAGATGTTATTAATGGAGTGTCAATCAAGGGTATTGATTGAGGGTAATTAGATTAACACTCAACAGCCGATCCTTTTAGTATACATGATCCTGAAGTCAATACTACATAAATGTACAGTACATGTATTCAATAGCCTTGAGTAAATAAAGGTCATTGACATACATTTAAATTAAGCTTACTCACAATCATCCTGAGCAGCAGATGTTTCAATCCAGGCTACAATAATCAAACCTGAAATATGACAGCATGAAGTGCAATGTATTAATAATGAACACCAGTGTTAATATACTGGTACATAAATATTTAAATTATTTGATAATTGCATTTTCTATAATCTGACATAAGCCACATGGTCACAGCATTTCAAATGTTGAATTGGAGGATTTTTGCAAGCAAAATTAATTTCAACAGTTTTATAAATAAACTCACTGGTGTCTTTTCCCAATGTAGTCAGTCCTGCCCTCACCTTATGTCCCAACCGATGTTCTTATAGGCGAGTGTTTATTCACTTCAATAGAAACCTGAGCAAAGCTCAGAGTGGCAAAAATAGGCCAGGTATATTTTTGGCTTCTGACCTCTCCAATCAACAATGCCTTTTTCTGCTTTTCGACATCTATTAGTACACTTACTGTGCTTATCATATCATTTAGCGAAAACATCTGGAAATTTTTAGAGAAAGCCAAATGGCACACTAATTAGGAATGGAACACTGGAAATATCCTTACATGTACCATTTGCTAAATTTCCATGTTTTAGGGGAAATAAAATTCATGTTGTCAAGCCTTTTCACTATTGCACAGGCAGAAACACAAGCAAAAGAGCTCTAATTTCATTATGAAAACAGGCTTGACATACAAGCAAAAGCAAAAGTATAAGCACATAGGTCACTTTTTTCTTATGCTAATAGGCTCACCTTGTGCTGTATCAAAATGCACAAGGAAATTTCTTTGTGTTGGGCAGATTAAAACACTTGTTCTACAATGTAGCTTCTTTCTCACTTGAGTGAAAAGGGAATTGGAACTACAAAGGGAGACTCTCATGTTGGTGTTTGTTTTGACATTTGTTTCGACTTGACACGAATCTCTTGTGCTTGCACTTGTAAGCTTTAAATTGTTTCGCTTGAGAAACTTTGAGTTTTTAAAATTATAGCGTTCGACGAAGTGGAACGCAAACCTAATTTTGACCTGTGGCTTTCCAGAGTTGGTTGCCCTGTGCACGGTTATAGGTTGAAAACACCACATTCCTGTATCGACACCAAAATGGCAACCCCGCTTGATTTTTGCAGGGGCATGTCACGGCCAGTAAACTGGTACCGTTTAATGCTAAGACATGTGATAAGACATGTGGCACACATGTGAGTATGTGAGCAGGCCATGTGAGCTCGTCTTTCTGATGGATCTTTCTTTGACTTCTTTCCATTCAGTCGCCGTATGCTTCGCTATTATGTGCTCTCAGCATTAGATTTTGGCGAATTTTTGACGCTTCGACGGTAGCATTTATCGAAATCTGAGGGATTTGTCCTTGTTTATTAACACGACTTAGCTTTGGGATGATAACCGTGGGAACAGCTACATTTTGATTGCATTTGTTGATTAGTTCCAGTCGCGACAGATAGCTCAGTCTTTATCCCGCCGAAATTTTATTGTTTGGAATCGGTGGAAAAGTACTCTGAAGGCAAGATCCATAAGACTACTTTATTCATCAGGGGAAATACTTGAATTAGTCGCACAGAGTTTGTTTACCATAAATGACCATGCGAAATGTGTACGTGATTGCAAATGACAGCTTAAAATAATGTACGTAATTTAAATATTCTATGAAACTTGAGAGTCTACAGAAACTGGCAGCGTCACACGACGTATCAACAAATCGTGACCTCTTCACTAGCATAGACTTTGACACTATGCATACATATATCTGACTATAAAACCTCGGTTGCTGCTAAAAAAAAATTGATTTTACCAATAGACAAAGGTTAAAAGTCAGCTAGTGAAATCATTTATTTACGACATATATATATATATATATATATATATATATATATATATATATATATATATATATATATATATATATATATATATATATATATATATGCATTAAAGTGAGAGCGTCGAACGCACTCTCATAATCTCTGATTACTACTAGTTTTTAAGCTACTTGGATTGCCGTATTTTAAAACTCTGAGAGAAGTTAAGTTTCTCCAAAAGAGGCTGTCATTTGTTGCTCTCAACATAACCAAAAGCCTAATTTAGGTCTCTGATCTACCCAATCTAGGTTCAAATCAAGAGGCAATCTTAGATCTCCGAAATTGGCAACATTTCGAAACAATCAAGTTTCATTCGTTTTTCCCCTTAACTGTTACATTTACGTCAACAAACAACAACATACAATGTAAGTATTCTTTAACCAATTTTCACCTTCACCTAAAACCAGATAACAGAAGATCATATCGATAAGGGAAACAACCATAATAGTTTGTGGATCGTCAGTAATTAACTCACCAAGGGTGATCGCAGCAACTAAATTGAAGGACTTTTGCTGTATGATGGCCGAGGAAAACATCTTCTATTTCGCAGATTGCCCCAGATCAGAACAGGCGATCAGATTTATTAAGAAGACTTAACAACAGTGCCATCTTTTCGGCCAGAATGATCAACTTTTGAGATGTGGCGTCGAAATTGTAATAAGTTCCTGTTGCGATGGCTAGTTGAGGCGTTGAGGCATGGAATTTCCGACAGGCGTTGTTAGAGTAAACTCTGGGAGCCAGTCCCCAGATCCTGTCGTCTTGGCCGGCAGGGCAGGGCACGAGAAACAATCCATCAACCATCTACAAAAGATTTCGACTTATTTTCTAGAAATTGTGAGATTTTCTCATGGATCACAAAGCTGGCTGTATGATATTAGGTAGGGTGTATATTTTCCTTGTAAAAATATTCTTAACCTTATGTTTTACGGGGGCACAGACTTTCGTTACTCGCTATTGTCCTATTGTCCCAGAGGTCCGATCGCCGACTTTGCCACTTGGCAGTAACATTTATAATTCATCACTGCATAGTTAGTCGAGGAGACTAACTATGATCACTGTAAATAAGCTTACATGAAAATTTTAACCTGAACAGGTTTAAAAGGTAGAAATTAATAACAATATGGGGTAGCTACTCCTTACTCAGAACGCTGTGGAAAATCACAACCGTTATAGTAGCTTGCCAGTTACTTCACTTTCATCTACTACCGCAGTTCAAATATGAATTATTTCATATATACTTCACATCATTTCACTCACGGGAAGATATGAACTCAATTAATTGACCTCGCTCCCAATGTGTGGCTTCATAGCTCAGTTGGTAGAGCATCGCACCGGTATCGCGGAGGTCACGGGTTCGAATCCCGTTGAAGCCCTGATTTTTTTCAGGCTTCTTCTTTCCAGTTGCTTAAATTGGAAAATTTACTGCGATGATCATACTTCACTTTCATCTACTACCGCAGTTCAAATATGAATTATTTCATATATACTTCACATCATTTCACTCACGGGAAGATATGAACTCAATTAATTGACCTCGCTCCCAATGTGTGGCTTCATAGCTCAGTTGGTAGAGCATCGCACTGGTATCGCGGAGGTCACGGGTTCGAATCCCGTTGAAGCCCTGATTTTTTTCAGGCTTCTTCTTTCCAGTTGCTTAAATTGGAAAATTTACTGCGATGATCATACTTCACTTTCATCTACTACTGCAGTTCAAATATGAATTATTTCATATATACTTCATGTCATTTCACTCACGGGAAGATATGAACTCAATTAATTGACCTCGCTCCCAATGTGTGGCTTCATAGCTCAGTTGGTAGAGCATCGCGCTGGTATCGCGGAGGTCACGGGTTCGAATCCTGTTGAAGCCCTGATTTTTTTCAGGCTTCTTCTTTCCAGTTGCTTAAATTGGAAAATTTACTGCGATGATCATGCATACTTCACTTTCATCTACTACCGCAGTTCAAATATGAATTATTTCATATATACTTTGCCAGTTACTGTAGCTCGTCCAATTGCTTGCGTAACCTTCGATTCGTCCTGTACGTATCGTCTCGATCGTAGCTCTTTCATTTGAAAAGCTTCGCATCCTGTCTGAAACCTAGTTATACAAATAGCACAACCTGCAGAATACAGTTACCTAAGAACGTAGAGAAATCTAAAAATTATCAGAGCTTAAAATCATTCTGCTCTCAAGAAACCGGATTCTATTGTATAACAGTGGTCGGTTGTCACCCAAGATGTAAACACGAATTGTGATGTGCTTCATAAAGCTGTCACCAGATATGTAGAGGATGTTACATGGCGACGAGAAGATACATGTATGAATTTTATTTTCGAGTTGTAAAATATTGTTTTTAACACGAGAAAATAAAATTCATATCTTCAAGCCACTATGTAATTTTCTTTTATGACTGTACATGTAAACAACAAATGACTGTTTGCACAGAAAAAACCATGACGTCATCAATACTTTCACCAGTAAGAATATGGAAAACACGCCACTCGGGTTCTGGATATAGTTTTCTATCAATTCTACAAGTGGTGTGACTTTTCCAATAAAACTCTTGAGGTGTTAAACATATAATAAATTTATTACTATTTTATAGCATACAAAAACATGTGTATTAGATTTACTGACTTAGGGCCTCCACAGACGAGATGATTAGCTGTTGACAACTATTTGTTGTCGACAACAAAAAGTGGTCGACGACCAAAAACCATAGTCTCTGGGACAGGCTGTCGACAACTAAATGCGAAAATTTTACATTGTCAACGACTAGCAGTTTCCCTTCTGAAAAATGGAAACTGCGAAGTTGTCGACAATGAATAGTTATCGACAACTTCACATCTGAGCGTATTTTCTTGTCTGTGTGATGAATTATTTTTGTTGTTGACACCTACATGTACCAATATCCGCATTGTCTCTGGTCGGTGGATTTTCAAGAAAAATGCTGATTTTTTGCATAGTCATCGATAACTAACTATTTATATTTGTAGTGTGTGAAATGCTTCATTCGATCACAAAAAGTAATCAACCACTTTTAGTTGTCCTCAACAAATAGTGTTTGACAGCTAATCATCTACATGTAGTCTGTGGAGGCCCTTAAATTCATACAACGGTGATTTCTTACAAATACGTGGCAAAAATATATTTGTTATGTTATGGTGAAAGAAAGTACAATATTATTGTATGTGTAAACTTGCCTTGCCTTGTCAGACTGGGTCAAACTGGCAAATCTGAGCAAATGTGACCTGTAACAAGTCAGTCCATTCTTAACTGATATAAAAATGTTCATGCTTTTTTTGTAACTTTGTCCTGCATTTGATAGTTTCCAACACAGCCATTTTTGGCCAGGTCATCACACAATACTACTTCTATTGTGACTGCATATAGAAGATATCAGATTATATGGTATAACAAATATTGGACCATGTTTTATTGTATAAAAAGACTGCACCTGTAAGTAGGTTGAATCTTTGAATGACACAGTATTAATTGTTAACTCTTACTAGTAATCTCCCTTGGCTCTTCAAGATCAAAGGTAACATAAAGTCTGTACATATATGAGCCAAGTGGCCCATCAGGCTGGCATTTATCTCTGATTTCTGCAGCATGAAGTGACTCTGAGTATAAATTCTACCTCCCTCTGGGATGGGATGCCAGTCCATTGCGGGTTTACCCCCCAGCATTAAATTCGCTGGTACCCATTTATAGCAGAGCTCTGGTGGCTGCTACTCCAGTTAATACCAAGTCATGCAGCCTTGGTTTACAGTGTACATATATGATATTGGACATCCATGTTATGATCAATTGACAGCTGTCAAAACAAGGTATCTGCTGCCATATTATGGGCTCAGGTTTAGAGCTCATTGAGGTCACATGTTTTCTTAATGTTGACCACTGACCGAGTATTGGTTTTTGATTGGATTGTGGGCTCATGTCAGGTTAATTTGTTTATTAGGGCTGTGTTGTTTAGAAGGTATTCAAATGTTTTTCACTGCTTTTGTTTTGTGTAGTTTGAGATTATTGAAACTCAAGACATAAGACCAAACAATATAAACAGGAAACCTGCAGCAAAGTTACAAAACTCAAATCAAAATTCTCTCCTATCCTTATTCTTGTCCAGTTTAGTAACTTACATTAAACTGTGAAGTAAAGATGAAATATAATTTAAATTAACTGTTGGTCTATCAATCTTGCTAATTAATAAAATTATGTGTTAACTAGCAATTTTAAAAAAAACTGAGAAAAAAAACTGAGTGATACAACAGAACAATTTGTTTTGATTCATTTTTTTTACAGGGGTGGTGTTGGTTTCTGGGATACTAAGAACTACATTTGCACAGAACAGTTGTAAGTAAAATTATCTGATTCAGTAATTTGCACATTTCTTAAATTATATACTTGTCTATTTTTTTCAGCAATGTCTGGCCAACAGAACATTCATAATACATTTTTTTCACATCTGTTTGTGATTCAATACACCTGCAGTTCATTTGCTTGCAGACACTTAATTTAAAAGCTTTGCAGACTAAAAAATCAAAATTAGATCTTTGTGCATTGTCGTTTGCAGCATACAAAACTTATTCCGGCAATGACATCATATCTTAGACCCCTTTTAAAAACAACGAAATATATTGTATAACACTATTAACAAATTCATTTTTATCTAGCAACTATCCCTTTCATACTACCAACAGTGCAGCTCAACTGTTTCTTATAATCATAGATCAGAATCATATAGCTATTATAGAATTTTTGTTCAGCGATTCACACACAGTTTTATTTTCTTATTGCAGCCAGTTCCAAGCAGTTGTGTCTTTCAGGAAATATCTACAATAACAACTTGACATTAACTGGCTTAAATGGAACTCTACAAAGTCCAAAGGAAGGCCTGTCATACCCACCATATTTGAACTGTGATTGGTTCATCACTGTACCAGAGGGGAACATCATAAAACTCTACTTTGACAGTTTTGAATTGGATTGGAGCTCAGGATGTACAGGGGATTATTTGGAAGTTATTGACGGGAATAACAGTAATAGTAAGAGTATAGGAAGATTCTGTGGTTTTGGCCGCTACGCACATCCAGAGTCCATTCGTTCAAGTGGTAGATACATGCTGGTGCACTTCCGATCAGACTGGATGTCTTCGGGATTTGAAGATGGATTTAAGCTCACGTTCACAGCTGAGGATGAAAGCAGTAAGTTAGAATTATTACATAAATTTTTTTCTTGATCTATAATGTTGCATGAGACCTCTGGGTAGCCAGGCCCTTTGAAAATATTATATGCTGAGGAGAATCTAAGAATTTTTAAGGAAAAGTATGAAATAATTATTATAAGCTACTTTCTGAGTTTGCAGAGGAGTAGGGGTTCAAATCAAAACCCTTCCTTGAGAAAGGTATGCAATGGAATTATTTTCTGGAACAAAACATTGTACATACATGCCTTGTGGAAAAAGTTTCTGGTCATGGTGAAAGATCCACACTGCCCCGTCTGGCTTAGACTTGTTACTGTCATTTGTGTATAATTTTTCCTAATGTTGTCCACCCTCGTTCACTGTTAGTTAATTTGCCACAAATTTGTACAACATACCTTATTCCATATTGCCACATTAAGTTAGAACTGCAGTTGTTGTGTCAAAGTCATTTTTTGTGACTATCAAGTGCAAAATGTAGGAGTATCTTTAGGGAAGGCAATCGCACTCGAACATAAACGTTTTGGCGTTAATCCGCTGACCAGTGGACCGCTAATTTTGCAGTCGCTTGAGTTGTCGCTTTCATATTAGATAAATATAGCTTTCAGATTTTTCCTTACTTCTCCGCCAACATTTATTGTCAGAGAAGCCAGAGTATCTGTTTGCTGGTTCACTCTACGTTACTGAAACGGCCGATTTTTCTGCGAGCAAGTTGAGAAGCTAAAGAAAAAAAAAGAAGAAAAGTTGAGAAACTATTGGGACGATCAGTGAGTAACCAGTAACACCACCACAGAACAGACGTATTGGACATCACGATTGTACATGTAGCCTGTTCCAGGCTCTCGGTCAGTGTGGACGATCGAAAAATCGGGCAGGCGACGAGCGGGATGACCTCTCCTTTTCTCTCCCAGATCCCGCTTGTCACCCGCCCACTTTTTCGATCGTCCCCACTGACCGAGAGCCTGGAACATGTTAGAAATATTGTGTTTTGCCCAACTATGAAAAGTTGCAAACTTTTGCGGAAACAAAGATCAAGGGTATACATTAAACAGCGGAACCAAAACTCACTCGCCAGCCCTACACGAGAAATTATTCTCGTGCGTTATTGTTCTGAGGCGCAATCTGGTGAGATCGGTCGATATTTTTTTCATGGTCGGGCGTTTTCACCTATTTTCACCTATTGTCACCTATTGTCAGGCCAGCGTTTTATCGTTGTTGTCAGTGATCTTTCGAAATTTGCCTTCCTCGCAATTTTTAATTACAGTACTTCTAGTAAACCCTATGTTATTGGAATCCACAAAGAAAAATGGGGGTAGCCATGCATTTTTTCGAGATAATTAGCCTTGAATCTCAGCAAAAATGGTGACATCAGCATTTTTGTAAAAAAAGAAGGAAAGGATATTTCTTCACAGATTTCCTTAGAAGTCGCCTTTACATACAGAAAAGCAAACACAATTGTAAAGATCTTAAAACTTCATGGTAAATAGTAACATAAAAACCATTTTTGGTATGTTGTTAAGAACAAAATCGTTGCAACAGCGCTTTTGACGTCTCTAACAGTCTTCCTCTGGTTCAACTTAAATACAATCTAAATACCTTTTGCTCACAACCAGAAACTAACCACGTGTTGAATAGGCTTGCCACTTCCATTTCATAGCATAAAATGTAGGGGTAACCACGCGTTTTTTTAAAGTTATTGATCTTTTTGGAAAAGTTTTCCGGCGCCCATTACATTTTTTCCTGCCACCTCCCCAGTAAGTAAAACATTTGCGTATCAAGCACTTGTTTTGCGCGCGCACTACGCCATCTGCAGGTACATGTTTACAGTTGAATTTCAGTATAATTTTCGACGGGTAGCAGCTAGTTTTTCAGCTGGAAGACGTTAACAGGTAGTGGTTAACGATATGCTGCTACTCTAGTGTTCCTAGTTTAAATACAGATTCATTAAACTTGCTTTGGTCACAGTAGGAAAATTTTAGTTGTGTATTTGGTAGCGTAGTTGATTGCATCAATGTCAACCCAGCGCGCGCGTAACGCTTAAACCATGCCTAGCGTGATGCGCAGAACGTGTGCACACTAACGAAAGTAGGGACCACGATTAAAGTTTACATTTTTTCCCAATCACCTTTTAGTTTGTCCCTATCACAGACATGCGTTTACTGCCACTGCATCCTACAATAAAACCATCACCAGCCCCAACTATCCATCACATTCTGAAAGTGACCTAAACTGTAACTGGCTGCTCAAAGTTGACGGTAGCATTGGTTCTGATGATTACATAGTGAAGGTAACGTTCAGTGACTTTGCAGTGGCATGTGACGACGCTGTTAAGTTCTATGATGGTAACAGCATTACTGTGTCAAACCTCCTTCGTTCATACTGTGGAATAATTTATCCTGAAGTTATTTACTCCACTGGGCGGTACCTATTTGTGAACTTCTACACGGACAACGACCTTTTTACTTACAGAGGGTTTAACTTCAGTTTTTCAGCTGTTAAAAAAGGTATTGTACTTGAAGTAATGGATCATACAGCCCCACGGTTGCTTAGTTATTTACCTCTTAGGCTCAGCTCAGACGTCGTGCTTCTGCCCTGTCAAACTAAATTTAGGAATTAAGATTGACAAAAGCACGACAGAAGCACGGCGTCTGAATCAGACTTTTGAATTAAGTTCGGTAAGCAATTAAGTGGGACAAGCTCCGCCGTGCTACACGACTCTGGTACGGCAGCGATTCAAACGTCGTGCTTCTGCCGCGCCGAACAAAATTCGTAGATTATATTAATGCATGTTGGCGGGACTGCGTTTCCGCGGGGAGTTACGAGGAGATTGTTACGTGGCTTCAGTAAATCCTGAATTTGGCACGACTTTGGCTCTACAGTCGAACCTAATTGCAATTAAGTTCGGCACGGCAGAAGCACGACGTCTGAATTGGGCCTTATTCATAGGGAGTATATTAACCTTGATTTTACAAGTCCTTTCTAACACAGACCAAGGGGGACTGGTACTCTCCCAAAACTTTCCTAAGCATTTATACAACCTCGTTCCCAGGGTCTCTCTTCTTCACGTCCCCTGGAGCGACCCTGGGAACGAAGTTGGCATTTATAGTGACAGTCCTTAAAGTTTACTTTTATTTCTGGCTCTCCTTTGGTTCTTAGGGTTTTCCATTAAATAACTCTCACGCCACGTTTTGCACTGTCAGTCAAATTTTCATTCCTCAAAAACACTTGCGGTTAAAGGAGCTACGTCACGGTTTGCTCATATTGGAAAGTTAGGCCTAAATTTTTCAAGTTCGTCGTTTGTAATCCGTGTTAATTTTCTCCATCCTTAACTATCCTTGTTCCTTTATGGGTTATTATTATCTCTTTGGTATTTTTTTTTTTATCTTAGTACACTGCTATTTTCAGGTTTCCTTCGATGTAAAAGTAATTTTGTACGTGGCCAGAATATCTCAAAATACTGTGACGGAGCTCCTTTATAGCTAGACTAGCTGCCCTACTACGGTATTATGGCTGGGTGTAATGGCACTGCTGTTTTTATTTATTACAGAGGAAGCATCTGGGATATGTCGTCCATCGGATGGGCGTAATACGGTCAACAAGCTCAGTGGTTCTTCTGGTACATTCTTTACCCCTGATTACCCCTATTCCTACCCAGATGACGTCAAATGTACTTGGACAATCTCCGTTCCTGCCGGCAAAGTAGTTAAGCTAACGTTTGAAAGATTTCATCTGAATCGACACCCCGACTATTGTGATACAGACAACAATGACTATGTGCTGATACGCGATGGAAAAAAGAAAAGTAAAGTACTTGCTGAGTATTGTGGATATTACGAGTTTATGGGTCCATCGGATGTTTATTCCTCTGGAAGTACCTTGTCGGTTATCTTTAAGTCCGTTTCGAACAGCGAGGAAAATTCCAGTGGATTCAAAGCACGTTTTGAAGCTGTAGACATCCAAAGTAAGTAGTCTTCATTGACAGTTACTTGGTGTAAAAACGTTGCTCTTTTCCTTTTTTGTTCACTTTACACACTACCATGGCGTGAATGCAGAAATTAAAAAGTTGTGACAGGCTTGCACGACTCCCGCTGTATGCAAATGTGTATTCTTTGCCTTAAGAGTTTGCCATGTGCTTATGCATTGTTTAGGCTCATTTATAGTGCAAGATTTGTTTCAAGTCGCTTAGTATTTGCTTTCGTGGGACTAAATACGAAATTTACCGTGAACATGTTGCTTACTTGCATTATATATTGTGGCGCCGGGCCCGGCAGTTGCATGGTGAACTCCGAAATAAGCCGGGGCAGAATAACAACCATGCAAGAATGAAGATATGTAACCATAACTGCCCTCTCATTTCTTAGAATGGAAGGGTACAATTTGTAAAGTTTGTATTTTTTTTTTGTTGCATAGGTGCCACTTCCAACCACTTGTGTTTCTCGGGAAACGTTAACAATAATAACCTGAAAATAACTGGATTAAGTGGAACTCTTCAAAGTCCATCGAGGGACTCAAGTTATCCGCCGGATTTAAGCTGTGATTGGCTCATCACTGTACCAGAAGGGAAAATTGTTAAACTGAGCTTTGATGTTCTTGATCTACACTCAAGTGGCTGGGGGCAATGTAAGGAGGATTATGTGGAGGTTCTAGACGGGAGGTACAATAGTAGCTTGAGTAAAGGAAGATTCTGTGATCCCACTCCAAGGGACATTCACTCCAGTGGTCGATACATGAGGGTGCGTTTTAAGTCAGATTCGGGGAACTCGTATTTTAGTCGCAGAGGATTCAAGGCCTCATTCACAGCGGAGAATGGACCCGGTAGGTCGGAAATGTTCTCCTAAATTTAGCACACCGTAATATAAATGGTCAAAACACCACACTTCAAATACAGACCCTAGCTCATGCATGTAGTCCCTCAGAGAGATTGAATGATAATCCGAGAATGTTCCGCATTGTGTCCAAACTCACCCAACACTGAATTGAAATACAAGGTATGCTACCTTGTATGCATATTCTAGTCTGATGATGGTATAATTCTCGGTGTAAATACAGAAAACGTGTAGTCGCGTTCGTTGTTTTCTTGGGGCCGTTTTCTCAAGAAAAAAATTAAAAACATTTTCTTCATGTTTCTATGGGTTGATAGTGTCTCTCCGCGGATGACTGAACACTATCGCGTCAAGTGATCAATTTAAACCAATAAGAATCAGAGAAAATTTAGTGGCGAACTATAACGAGTCATAGAAACGCTCGTAGAATTTTGCGAGAACTGGAAAAAGCTGTGGAAACACTCGCGTGTCGGCTAGTATTCCCACGGTATTTCTCGTTCTCCCAAACGCCCACTCGTGTTTCTATAACTCGATAGAAACACGGAAAATGTTTTCTGTTTCTTAAATATCTCCACAAACTTCAAATAGTAAAATGCAAAAATGCGACGTGTTAAGCTACTTTCACAAAATCACGTGCATAACTTGATTTGACCGCGGTTTATTTCGTGGAATTGATGGTTTTGTATTTCCTCATACGTAAATTTAGCTACACCTACACCTGCCAATTCCAAAGAGTTGTGTTATACGGGGAACATCAATAATGACAACCTGCAATTGACCAGCACATATGGGACTCTGCAAAGTCCACAGAAGGACAGCAAGTACGGAAAGGAGTATCCGCAAGATTCGAATTGTGTTTGGCTCATTACAGTGCCAGCACCGAAAATCGTGAGACTCAGCTTTGACAGCTTTGATTTGGAATGGTCCTCGGGATGTACAGCGGATTACGTGGAAGTTCGAGACGGGAGTACTAGATACAGTAGAAGTAAAGGAAGATTCTGTGGTTTGACAGTTCCAGAAGATGTTCTCTCAACCGGCCGGTACATGCGCGTGCGATTTAGATCTGACTCGGAGTATTCATATTATTCAGGATTTAAGGCCACATTCACAGCAGAGGATAAACCCAGTAAGTGGAAAATGGTTACCGTGATAATCAACAGACTATGCATCTCTATAATTTAACTATGAAAAAAGAAAAAAGAAATCTTAATTGACCACTTCCTCAATGGGGCTTCTCAGGGCCAATGGAAACAAATGATGAAACAGCTAATGCATATGAACATAACATGGTTAAAAATCCCAACTGGCAGGAGGCAGACAAGCTGGCTATTTACACACTATTCAATTCTGATTATTAAGTATGAAACCCTGTCCAAACGGGAAATGTTTGGCGGTCAAACACGATCAAACATTGTTTGGTGACCAAACATGTTGATGTTGTACTGACTGGCCAAACGGTATCAAACATGTGTGACAAACGATAAGAACTACCCATATAAGGAACTGGGTCGAGAAGGACGTCGTCGTGTTGTGTTCCAGAAATGATTTAGCGAGCGAAAACGACACCGCTCTATCGTAAACTTCTTGAAGAATGTCGTCATGAATTGTTAGTCTCGCAGGCAGCTTGAAAGACGACCAAATAAGTTTCCTCGTGCCCTATAGGACAAACGTAAACAAGGATGATGGAAAATTAGCTAATTAAAGGTAAACAAAACGCCGTAGGCACGCGAAAAGCTCACGCGAAAAGCTCGCCCGTGCCCAGAACGCATGCACGCACAAAACATGTTTGACCAAGCCGTCCAAACGGGAAAATGTGTTACAATGGCTAATCAAATGTTTGGCGTCTAAAGCCCTGTCCAAACGGGAAAAGTTTGGCGATCAAACATTGTTTGGTGACCACTTATGTTTCCGCGGGGAAACCTTGTTCGATCGTGTTTGACTGTGTGATCGTGTTTGATCGCGACGCATTTTCCGTTTGAACAGGGCTTTACTAATTAGACCACGTGGAACGAAATTCTGGAAGTAATCGGACGAGCAATTTCAAAATCGAACGTGCGTGCAGCGCGAGGCCGATTAGAAATTACGAACACGATTACTCCCTGATTATTTTCCACTCTGCTAATAATTACTTGTCTTCCACACTATGATGGGAGACACGGTGACCTATGGATTAGTGCTCTGGACTCCGGATCGAGCGGTCCAGGCTCGAGCCCTGGCCGGAGTCACTGTGTCCTTGGACAAGTCGCTTTACCCTCACAGTGCCTCTCCCAACCCAGGTTCACAAATGAGTACCGGGGAATTTAATGCTGGAAGAGGAGGGGAAAGGGTAATCCTGTTTTGGACTAGCATCGTATCCGAGGAAAGTAGAATGTTACATAAACCGGATACCCTCCCGCGGTAGGGACCATTTGGTCCGACGCAGTTACCTTACTTTACACGCTTGTTACGTCACGCTCCTCGCAAGCTTTGCAAGTGTCCCTCGGAGGAGCACGAACATGGCGGCGGCAAAGTAACTGAAACATCTGTCACTGAGTTTTCCTATTGAAACGAAAAGTTATTAATCTAGAACTCCGACACATCAAGTACAAGAACCGTTAAGTTGGCGAAAGCTGTCAGCGATAACTTATCTTTTGACCTACGCGACAGCCTTCCCGGGCCGTTATAGACTAGTACTTTTCTCTAAGATTACTAAGTCGCTTCTTCTACTCACTTGCTTGTTTGTTCTTGTTTGTCTTCAGGCTCGAGCCCTTCAACTGCGGTCGTTCTTGTCATTATTCTTATTGTGACGGTCCTGATTGTAGTGGTTTGTTGTGTCGTGTGTTTTAAAAAGCGGAAGAAGCGGCCAAACAGGGAAGCTGAAGTCAGAATTCCACTGTCAACAGTCACGACTTCAGCCACCCATTCCACACAGCCTAGAGTGGTCCAACCTTCCCCAAACCCTTCCCGCCAGGCACCTTCTACGCCGACACTACAGCTCAACCCACTCCCTCCAGTGAGTTATGCTCCAGTCGCCACGGAACCAGAGGTACCGCCCCCAGCCTACCCATATCCGTTAGAATCTCCACCACCCTACCCTGGCGAAGAAAGTGGTCCACAGTACCCACCACCGGGACAATCGTACCCATGGCAACAGACCAGTAGCAGTGCTCCAGTTGAACCGTCTGCACCACCTGAGGATCCAGTCTAACCATCCACACCCCGGGCCGGAAATCTGTAACGGGCATTCAGTAGTGGGCATCTTCATAATACGACCGCACCTCGCTGTTTTGGGTTGCTCGCTTGGTGCCGGTCATTTAGACCACATACCCATACTATTGGCGAGCGACGAGAAGCGGCTGCTTTCAGGACCCGTAACCATCGTTAGTAAACCACATTTAAGTGTACCCGGCCAAACTGAGAAACTCTGGTTAGTTTCAACTAAGAATTTGAAAATCCTTTCCCGGAGAAAGCAGCGTTCCGATTCGATGAGACTCGAAGAAAATGCTACATAATGATACTCCCTACAAAGATTGATTCTCCTGGTTACCACTATACGGTAGCTTCAACCACCAATCAATACCGTCTTTGCAAGACCAGTCCCGTCTTTGGTAACGCAGCCATCATGTAGCTGGAAAAATGGCTGTTGAACTAAAGGATCCTAAAACAACGACTATAGAGGATAGAAATGTAATTAAGTTTTGAATTAAGCTGTTATACTCTGACGGATCAATACAACCACTCTTTATCAAGTGATTTTCAATACTAGTATCACACAAACGCCTAATTATTGGTGAACAAATCGTGACCCTCTTCATGACATAACAGGTTACCAAAGCAACACTACAACCTGCTTAAAACACGCTTTATTTAAGCTTTAAGTACTTGTTAGAAATAAACGAGCTCGGTAAACCTCACTTTTATTGTGTAATTGCAATGCTTACTATTAGCATGATAAGATGCAACTCATTTGCAAAGTTAAAAACAATCTGTTGAGAGGGTTCAAAGTCACCTCATATCTTCTAAAATTGTATCAGATATAACAAATGTTTGGTATTGATCAACTGCTCATAACCAACACCGTGCTGTTTTCGCGGCAAGTTCCTGTTAATAGAAGACATGTGCCTTGTGTCCTCTAAATAACAAAAAGATATGTTTTTGCTGTTCCCTTTTTTCGAACACCTTTTGAACTTCTCGCCCAAGACATTGGTGGGGAGATTACTGCTGTGGTATCCCGTACTTGGTATTTGTTCCAGTTGTTGGTGTATGTTCCGATTAGACAAAAAATTGTTTCATATCGATTACACTCAATAAAAATTGATTGGCTACCATTACACCGTGCCTTCAACCACCAATCAATACCGTCTTTGCAAGATCAGTCCCGTCTTTGATAACGCAGCCATTATGTAACTGAAGAAATGGCTGTTGAGGTAAAGGATCCTAAAACACTAGCTACCATCCGTTCTCTTGGCGATGGCACGTATATGGCCTTAAAAAACACTAGCGTCCTTGCTCGTGGGAGGCGGGCAACAGCGGAGTAGGGGACTGATAGTGAGGGTGAAGTTCAGTGGGACTTATGTTCCTAGACCGTTACGGTAGCTGTGAAGGGCTGCCAGGAACCCCGAACAACCTGGTAAATAGGGGCTCTGGCGATTCTGCAGGAGTCTGCAGGGGGCTTGTCACCCCCTCAGAATGGTTCGTGACAGAAACCGAAACAGGAAAACGCTAACTATAGAGGACAGATAAAATTTTTGAATTACTAAAGGTGGCTGGCGACAGTCCCCAGCATTTTCTAGTTATTCTTGGACGGATCAATACTGCCACTCCTTATCAACTGATGTTACAATATTAGTTTCACGCAAATCGTGTCCAATCATTAGTGAACAAGTTCTGACCCTGTTCGTGACATAACAGGTTACCAAAGTAACAGTACAATCAGCTTAAAACACCCTTAATTTGAGCTTTTGTGTTTGTCTGTTATAAACGAGCTCGGTAAACCCCACTTTTATTGTGTAATTGTAATGTTTATTACTAGCATGATAAGATACACATTTTTGCAAAGTTAAAGGGAAAAATAAGTTGAAAGGGTTTGAGGGCCACCTCATATCTTCTTTGAAATGGCTCTCAACTCCCACAGAGACATATATCAAATATAACAAATTTTTGACTTTGATCAACTGTTCATAACCAACACCGTGCTGTTTTTGCGGCAAGTTCCTGTTAACAGAAGACATGTGTCTTTTTTTCTCTAATGACAAAAAGATATAATTTGGCTGTTCCTTGTTTTCGAACACCTTTTAAAGTCCTCGCCTAAGACATTGATGGGCGAGATTACTGTAGTGGTATGCGGTACTTTGGTATAGCTGGTTTTCACATGACGTCACTAAAATTCGAACTACAAAACTATTGATCTTCCTGAGATTTTACTTAAATGATGTATAAGAGCAGCTGAAAACTAATATTCATAAAAAGTTTCGCTCCGAATGGGTTCTTGGTTTTGTGATAAACTACGCTTGAATTTCTAAGCTTCTGCGTGACGCGGCATTTACATGACGGCCTAGAGAGCTGTCATGATGGTTAAAAAAGTGACTTATTTCGGGGAACTTGGCTATCTGAACAGTTCACGTCTTAGAAAAAGTATTATTTTAATGTTTTAGGGTTCCTCGAGGGATAAATTCACGCTTTTGTAGCAAAACTCAGTGACAAATGTTTCTGTTGGTTTCCGGCCGCCATGTTGGTGCCCATATGGATGGGCACCAGCATGGCGTCTCCATACAAATCTCTATAAATTTGGGTAAAAAATTTCTCCGCATATCTCGCATAAGAAAAATTGCTGTGACCAGAATTTTGGCGAGAGTCTTTGCATATTTACCTTCTTTCGTTTCCCAGATTCTGGGACTTTCTCTATTGACCGGTTTTGATTTTGATTTTGATCTATTTTGAATTGCGTGACACTGAAAACCAGCAATTCGAGTATGTTAGTACTCGTATGAATCTTTATGAACTCGCATGTAGCTGGCGTGTGTAGTGCGTTTCCATATGTTGCCGTGACTATCCGTACCTCACGGTATGTTTGTCAGTCTCACTGTCCATCTGGCCCAGGTTGTTCGAAAGCCGGTTAACGCTAACTCAAGATTAAAGGTTAACCGAAGTAATAATTTTCTTGTATAAAAACGTGTTTCACTGCCCATGTTTTGCTTATAGATCACTCAAGCTCAAAACGCTTAAAACTGAAAGACAAACAATATAAACAGAAATGCTCAACTAAAAGTTAAAAAACTGAAATCAAAATTCTCGCTTATCCTGGGTGCTTTGAACAACCCGGCCCTGGGGTCCGTTTCTGGAAGGTCCCGAAAAGTGTTCGCACCTGAAAAGCCGTAGCAAAATCTCAGACCTTATGATTACGGAGCTGTTTTATTCACATATTCTTAATATAAACAGAGGTTCCATTCCGTACAAGAAGTTTCAGGCGTATACACCTCTCTGTCTTTAAACAGCGATCAACTAAAAATGGTTTTTCGGGCCCGAAAAGTTTCCGGGGCTTTCGAGAAACAGGCTACCTGGTGCTTTAGTCACGACGTACACTCGTGAAACACTACAAAAACACTCGGCTCGCGTTTATCCCAGGGCATTTCTCATTCTGCTAGCTAAACTTTCACTCACGATCAAAATGTCTCTTAATATACAACTTCAAATGAGCTATATTGGCCAAGGAGGCCTGGGAGAAAACCGAACAGAATCAGTATTTCGTCGAGCTGTGTAATTACATTGCTGCAGATGTCAAACATTTTCCGTGTAAATGATTTGGACTGCAGGGTTTACCGTATAATTTTAAATTTGTTTTCAAAAGTTACTCAAACCTTCATGGTCGTACTAATATGTGGAAACTCCGTCATGACCTAAATTGGGAACAGGCTCCAGTTGTTCAAGTATACAGCTGTTTCGACAAAGGAACGCAAAAGCACGACAATACCGATTGGTATTATGGGTAGGAAGAGTTTGGCGTTGCTTGATTGAGGTTCACGGTGTTTAGCAACAAGGAAAGAGGAGACATAAATACATTTGTTTGTGCTATTTCCCTCTATGTCGCTGAAACACCTAAAGCCTCAATCAAGGAACCATGCACTCCCATTGCCCATAATACCTTTCGACACTGTCGCGTGCAGTTTTGTTGGACTTTTCTCGAAACAGCTGTAGCTCAAACACGAAAGACCGTGTTTGACCACATTTCCAAACATTGGGAAGCGAGTCGAAAATACGAAGCGTAGCGGAGTACTTTTGAGCATTGCTACTATGTTCATATTTTAATATGGCGGAACTCGGACTTAAAAGTGGGTTCCTTCCGTTAGGGGTGGTGCGTGGTCCTTCAAAATTCACGAGTCTTGAAATTTCAATATCCGGCAGGCCAAATCCTGAATTTCCAAATCTTTAAGTTCCAAATATTGGTAATTAATAATTGGCAAGTTTCAATATTTGACAAGCTAAATCTTGAATTTCCAATTTAGAATTTTCAATATTTGGCAGGCCACATCTTGAATTTCCCAATCTTGAATTTTCAATCATAAGAGAGGCATGTAAATCTTGAATTTCAAAATATTGGAAATTAATATTTGGCATGTTTCAATATTTAACAGGCTAAATTTTGAATTTCCTAATCTTGAATTTTCAATATCTCGCAGGCCAAATCGTGACTTTCCAAATTCAGAATTATCAATATTTGGCAGGCCAAATCGTGAATTTCCCAGTATTGAATTTTTAATACTTAGCAGGCAAAATCTTGAATTTTCTAATCTTGAATTTTCTATTCAATAGCCCTCCTGCATGATCATATCAGACAAACAAATTTCACCACCAAGCCTCGCTTTAAAAATGGAAATTGAACATTTTATCGTGGACAAATTCCCAAAACAGCAAACTGCAAAATACCCTCGTGAAAACAACACGGTGACAGACGTTTAAAATTAATTAAGAAATTTCTTGAAAACGAAGCCTCGTGGTGAATTTTGCGAATGTGACGTAATCATGCTTGAGACCTATTCAATTCATTGCCCTGTACTGCACTGCACTGCACTCCAATTCAATTCAATTCAATACAGTTCAATACAATACCAGTTTATTGTGTAATACACTTAGCTATATGTGAGGTGTGATATCACATCAAAGATAAAATGAAACACCAGATAATTTCCAGGTATTCCACATAAATTAAAGTTAAAGCCGTTAAATATGTTATAATAATTAATTTTAACATTATTAAAAATAATTACACGTTCTGCTGAAAAGTAAATTATAACCATATGTACAATCAACAAGAGACAATATCTGGTATATAGGTTAAAAAATATTGAATTTCCAAAATTTCGAATTTTCAATATTTGGCAGGCCAATGTCTGTTGTTAGGTTCGTCCTTGTCTTTAACGTTGGTCAATAAATGTCGTAACGTGGTTTTTGGTTTTTGTTCTTTTCTAATTCAGTTTTCTACTTTGTATACACTATATTTAGTCCTGCACAACAGTGTAATAAAAAGCCAATAAACTGTGAAAAACGCAACCTTTATCATGGTCTTCAAGATTTTGATGATTGTTAGCTAACCTTATGTAGGTAAACGTCCGTTATTCTACGAATATAAACACACGGTTTGGTGGATTGGTGGAAAAGACGGGGCACGGGGCACCGAGGTCGAGTTGATGGGGTGCTGGGGTGTGTGGAAGACAAGGTTTGCCCACCGGGAACTGTGGAAAACACAGGTAATGCCCAGGCCATGCCCAGAGCTCAAACGTCGATGGCCTTGGGTCTGTCATGGTTACTCGAATCTTTAAGCGGACGGACGTTTAATTTTGCAACAGGAATTTCCAGCCCTAATACGGCACCCAAAGGGTTTTAGTGACATGTTACTTTATCATCACTGGTACGTTTTCCACCCTGTATTTTCCACAGGTCCCGGCACCTCATGTGTTCCGCAGACCCCCGCACCCCGGCACTCCTTGCCCTGTCTTTCCCACCATACCGAAACAGAGGAACTTTCAATTATTCTTAACATATACACTACGACACTTGTGTGCTGATCAGAAGGAACTGGCATTCAAAGACAGAAATCTTTGTAGTCCAGCTTAGGACTTAATAAATTTACCACGTGTTTTGCTTCAAATGTTACAACTACACTCGACACAGAATAAAGGGCTTGCGCTGGCTTGGTTGCCGAGATCTAATTTTGGCACACTTATTGAGCGCAACAAAAATCAACTCAGTTGGTGGTGCCCGCTTGGTAAGCTGGGGTCCAGGTATCTGGCTAACCGCGTTCAAACGTTTTTATGTAATCACATTCGCCAGGCCAGCCCAAACCACTTCGTGCCAAAATTGAGCTTGCCACCGTCTTGTGTAATATTGGGCTAAAAAGTCATTAGGGAAAATCGTACTAGCCCATTGTACCGCGGCAGCCGCCTTATGTAATTCGGCCCCTAAGAGATGCAACAGCAAAGTCCTCGGTGTTTGAAAGCAGACCCCCACGGTTTATGGACTCTCAGGGACTGGTGCACTGCCACTACTCTGTAGCCATGGATATGATTGACCTGGAGGCGGGTACTGTGGCTCTCCTTCTTTTCCAGGATAGGGTGGTGGAGACTCTAATGGATGTGGGTACTCTGGGGGTGGTGGGTTTGTTGGGACTGGAGCATACCCTACTGCAGGAGACGAGGTGTTTCCTGCAGGTTGAAGAGGTTCCTGTGTAGAACGGGAAGCTGAAGTAGTGGTAGTCGACATTGGATATTCCACAGCAGCTCCTCTGTTTGGTGTCCTTTTTCGTTTTATGTGATGAACAGCACAGCCAACCATTGTAATTAAGACTACCACACCGACAATGACGCCAAACGATACCGCCAAAGTAGCTAAAAAAAACAAACAACCAACTTAGCAGAACTCATCTGAGACCTAACATGTAATTCGATATAGTAACAGTTTTGGGTACACGAGTCTTAGGTCTTGACGATAACTTGAAATGAAGCCTTTCAAAACCAAATTAAAATTCATTTCACACGGCCACCCCTTTGCAAGGCTTGGGACCGTTATACATGTAAGGTGGTTTACTTGTTGTGGAAATAAGATGGAATTCTAGGGTGTTGTACTGTCTAAGTTTTAACATTATCAACTTACGGAATTCCTTCACAGCTTTGAATGTGGCCTTGAATCCCCGGCGTGGTGTATCATTTTCACTATCACCTTGGAAACGAATGTACATATGCTGACCGCTTGACCTCAAGGGCTTTGGAATTACACTTCCACAGAAACTGTGTATCGTATTACTTTCTCCGGAGTCTCCATCATGAATCTGCACGTAATCCCCACATCCATACTCGCCAGACTTTGGAGCATCCAAGTCAAATCTCTCAAAGCTGAGCTCTACTTTCCTCCCTTCCGGGACAGTGATGAGCCATTCACAGTACAATTGTGGGGGGTAGTACTCGGGGCTTTGTAGAGTTCCATACGAACCAGTTAATTTCAAATTCAGATTGTTGGTGTTTCCTGGTAGACAATGCTCCTCATCGTAAACTAAGAACAAACGTACATATACGATCAACGAAGCAACGTTGTTACAGGTCTGGACTCGATTATATATGCAATAAAAAGAGGCCATTATGCAATAAATTACGCAAACTATGCAATTTTTTCCCGAGCTATTTTAAGCATATTTTACTAGGTTTCGTACGATGAAAAACACTTTTGGGCTGCTCCAGAGACAAATTGATCATAAAGGAACAAAAATTAAACATCTATGCGTAAATTGCAAAAAAAAAAAGACTCCAGAAGCTTGTCTACAAATGGACTTCCAAAGATGATTGATCACAATGTTGCATCTTCAGCCTAACGTTCAAGTGCCTTTTCGGTGAAAGAAGCAGCTGGCTTTTTCAAAGCAAACTTATCCACAGGGGACGTTTGTTTCAAATTCAACGAAGAAAGTAACATTTTGCCGTCGAAATAAACATCACTTGAATCATATGTTGTCGATATAATTACTAGTTAGCACTTCTGATTGGCCCATGCAAAGAAAGGGATTGTTTGTATTGCACCAATAGGCAATTCTTTGAGAATAAAAACTAATAGCAGTCCCTGGATGTCCAAGAAACACCTTGAACATTGGTTGTTTATGAAATCAAAGGTTGTAGGTTTTAGACGCTTTTTCAAAGGCAAATCATCTTGAAACAATGTGTACATGCAGCATTACTCAGGATAAAGCATTAACTAATGGTTTATTTTGATCAAATTGTGCAATTTTTTATGAATTATGCAATTGTTCATGAATTGTCCAATCAGATGCGATTTGTGACCGATTGTGCAAAATTGCACCATCCCATAATATCAGAAGGCCTGTAAGGATACTGAAAAGCTACTGCGCAGACAATAACAATAACAATAACAACAACAATAACAATAACAATTGTAGTTAGAATTTTAATAATGCTTATGCTAATGCCAATACTTAACTACTATTAAGGCTTATACTAATGCTAATTAGAATACTAAGGCTAATTAATGCCAGTGCTAATGCTAATGCTAATTAATGCTAGTGCTAATGCTAATGATAATGCTAATTAATGCTAGTGCTAAAGCTAATGCTAATGCTTAGTCAGCTAATGCTAATGATATTGGTATTTGAAGATGCTTATTAATGCTAATGCAAATGACTACGCTATTATGCTAATTAATGCTAGCTAGTGCTAATGCTAATGATAATGCTAATTAATGCGAATGCTAATGCTTTAATGCTAATGCTTATGCTAAATACTAATGTTAATGCTAATGCCAATGCTGATGCTTATCATTTGCTTATGCTATTATAAAAATGCTTATAATGTGCTTATGCTAATGCTTATTACTAATTAAATATGCTTTTTTTACATTAATGCTTATGCATTAGGTGTGCCTGATTGATCAGAAAAAAAAGCAACAGTGTTTAAACAAATACTGATCAACATCTATAATGAAAATACATGCACATGACTTGTACTATTTGAGCTTACAGGTAGGACCTGAGCAAATGTTATTTGCCCCACCAATGCAACCAATATCACACCTGTAAGATAAGAAACAAACCCAGTGATAGCTAAATAAATGTTATTAGGATCTTATATCTTGTCTAAGTTACAGTACATTGTTAATATGAAGATTGATTTTACAACAAAATTAATTTTACTTAACATCAACATTCATGAATATCTAGTTATAGTTACACACTTTTTAAGAATGAAAATTATTATTTTAATGTTTTAATACCTGAACATTAACTAATGAATAAAGCAGCACAAATTTCACAATTCACCACTATAAGGAAGAAACTAAAGTAATTCCATGATATACAATTATACTTCTAAAAGGAAGAAGACCAATTCCATGAAAGACAATACTACTAAGATGCTGGAAATGAAAAGTTAATAAGAGAGAGCCAATTAAAATTTTGGAAACCTTTCATTGAAGACAATTTCCTTAGCATAATTAAGAACCTGAAAGTCAAATTGAATTTATGGCGTTCCAGCTATGTTTATATGCTCTTAATGGCATCTCTACTGTGTGTTCCAACTGGTTTAATACACAGCATCAGTATAATGCTTTCCATTACAAATGCAGTTGCCAAAATTATTCAAACACAACTATTTTCCTTTCTATGAAAAAAAAAAAAAATTAAAAACAAGATAAAATAAAAAGGAGCACGGTCATGCTCTAACTTTCTGCAGTAGGAGGCTGACTTAATTTTATTGACTTTGCCGCAATAGGAAAATCTTTCACTTATAGCATGGATAAGTAGGTTTAGTGGTGATCAACACTGACAACTCACAGAGAGTATAAATTACTATTTTTCAGAGTGTGGTGGCCTCCATGCAACTATAATGCTGATTATCCATAAAATTTATTACATTTAATTACTTAATATTAATTTCTATCGAGAATTTTTACAATACTTCCAAGAACTTAATAAGATTAAGACCATAACAAATGTGCAGGTGTATAATTAAACCTTTACCTGTATGGTGAATTTTTACTGTGGTATAGGTAATCATATATGAATGTGGGCACAATTAAGGATTTACACTACAAGTTATATTTCAGTAGTGTAAATCCTTACAGTCGGACTACTAAGAGTTAACCAATCAGAACGTTACTTGAGAACAAAGGATCACAATCTTACACGTATTCTCAAATAAACCAATAACATTGAGGAATGCAATGTATGAACAATAGACTGAATAGATCTTAACAAAATTGAAAACCCAATTAAGTGTGAGGTGTTGCCAACCTCTCAGCAAACTTTGCAATTTTTTGAATGGTTAGTTTCAATCCTAAATTTTGTATGCTTTTCGATGGTTTCGGTTTAGTTGCCGCAAAATGAGACAAGCTGAATTTTTCTAGCGAGATACATATAATTCAATGACTACATTTCTAAGAGTGTATATAATGCAGAGGACTCAATACTGTTTTCACTTCACACAGACCATTACTTGCCATCACGAAAAGCTACCAGTCCATTGTTCTCAGTTTATGTTTTGATTGGTTAGTTTTCTTCTAGGGGGCCCAGTTCAGGTATTCGCACTGTAATTGCTTGAACTTTCATGTGATTACTCATTCATTATTATAGGACTAAGAAACTTGCGAAAGCACGCAACTTAATTTGCACTGTTAGTGCAAATTAAGAATTAACAAAAAATAGACCCATGAACTCTCAGCCAATCACAATGAAGTAAGCTAAGTCATATAAAGCTATTAATAAATATGACTGAAAATAAATCCTTTTTTGGAGATCCTTCTTTTAAGGGCCCATTAACCGATTTATGCGCGCGCTCACGCACATTGCTAAGGAGGTGAGATTTCACTTCTGGTTACTTACGTCAGCCTGAGCACAGAAAATAAAAATAACTCCAAGTCAATAACTTCCAAATTTGCTCACATTTTAGATGTTTTTCTTTGTGTTTCACCAAATGCAAAGTAAAAAAAGTACAAGCAAAGACAAAATAAGAGAAAGACAGAAAAACAAGAGCAATAGAAAGAGAAACCCAACTCCGTATGGCTTTGTTTGATTTTACCGAAGTGTGCTGGTAGTTGCTGGTAGTGTAAATTGCGCACACGCTGATAGGGTAACTTCCAATATATATCGGGCGCACTTCCGGTTTTTTCCTTAAATCCAACCTTTTTTGACAGATTTCAATTAAAGCCAATGTTGGAAACATAGCTATGCATTCCTTTTTCAAAATCATGCTTTTTTCAGAAAATCATGAACTTTTTAATATTTTGAAATTCTCTTGAAATCTGACCTTTTAGAAATGAAACAAAATCTATGCATAGCATAATGAGGATTTAAATTAAAATATCAAATCAATGAAAAAAATTCCAATAAAGTAATTTGCCTGCGAGCCTTTGCGTTTTTTCAGTATCACAGACCATGGGCGTGGCCTGATGACGTCATCACTAGTGTTGCTGATCAAGAAAAAGTTAAAACACATGAAATAACTCTGAAGTAACTAAAAATGACGAGGTTATATGAGAATAAATTTTCCCTAGCAACAGCTCGAAAAGATCAGTTAATGGGTTCCGGGCTCCTGAGCAAAAATGTCTGGGCTCCAGGGCTCCCAGGAACCCCCAAAATAAATTATCTTCACTACATGTACCTTCAATTAAATTGCTGATATTCCATCAGACTTAAAAACGAAAGCCGAGTATAGCAACTGAAGTACCTTCCCATGAATTGTTTTAAAAGCACAACCAAACAATATTCTTTTCAGTGATCCCTAATTTTGGAAAAAAAATTTCATTTATATTTCAATTTACGAAGGATAATAACCTAACACAATACTCCTTCAGGCTAGCTTCTGTATAGAATATATAATACATGTACTGACCAAAAAGGTCAGCTCTTCAATTATCAAATTTAACAACCGGTTTAGCCTACACTCCTTTTCCCAAAGAAGCCATACAGTCAGGACACCTGATTTTTGGAATCACCAAGGGAAACAAAATTTGGTTTCAAAAATCAGGTAGGTCATGAAATTAGGGGTAAAATTACAGGGTTCAAGTTAGCAGAGGGAGATGAATTTTGGTTTGAGTTATTGGGAGCTTCAAAAAATCAAGGGTTTAAGAAATCTCAGGAATCCCGTTTTCAGTGTTTCAACAGACCAAAGTGCAACGACAATTAATTATTGTGGAAGACTCGATCATCTGGTGGAACAATTAAATTCCTATAAATTTAACAATGGAATTTTTTGTTCTCCAATTGGCAAACAGAGCAGAAAACTGCACTTGAGAAGTGTCAGAATTATAAGTAGTTACCTTGTTTATATGACAAGATTGCACACAACATTTTATCATCTTGCAAGACTTATTTGTCTTTCACATGAACTTTTTATGAAGTTAAGCTAATGTAAGCTTAAATAATATATGAAAGAAGTTAATTAATTAAGGTACATATGTAAATTATATGGCACACTGAAGACCACCCAACCCAGTTAAGCTTATATATTTACCAAATAATTTTTAAATCATTCCGTAAAATTCTACTCTTTGTTCTGTGCATAGCACACGACTAAACACCATCAGTTAAGTTAATCCTCTAGACCAATTTACTTTGATTTCGGGAAACATAAGGTAATACACATGTAGCACAAACTTAGGAAGCCAGTGATTCAGTAGTCTGAGGCCACTGACTGCCGCAAGGCATGTCAAGATGATCTGTTCCCAAAGCAAAACATAAACATAAACTTTACTCATAGGTGACAAAATTTACGACTAGTACTTACCATAATTATGCCAGCCTACTATGAATTCCATTGGAAAATTTTAGGGAAGGAAGACGGGGTCGCTAGAGGTTTGTTTACGCAACCAATGAAAGCACTAGCCTGCACACCAAAGATCAAGCATGAGTGAAACTGGGTACAAATCAAGGCCTAAAAAACCACAGGACACCCAAGCTTCTCTCTTGCGTGATGCAAAAGTTGGACGGGGGTTAGCTTTCAACTACAAAACGGAAGAACAAAAGTAAATTACTTACAGTGAAGAAGGTTTTCATCTAGTTTTGGTTGTCCAAATCATTCATTTTAATTTGAGAACTCAAAGCTAAGGTAAAGGTGGGACACAGAAACACAAAAAAACGTTTCCCGTACCACAAACGAGCAAATGACCTTTATTATGTATTTACCAAATGATGTACCTCGATACACTGGAAAACTATTTTAGTCTCGGACTTATGTAATGGAATTGTTGTGCGCTCCCTTTCCATTATAGTTTTGTGGTTTTTGTTCCCACAAAGGGGGAAGGGGGGAAGGGGGGGAACTGATGAAAGCAGCTTTTTATAAAAATATTTCATTATATTAGTATTAGGTATTTTTAAAGCTGACGAATTTTGTACCGTGGATAAATAAAGATTATCTTATCTCATCTTATCTTATCTTACCCCATATAAAAAAGACAGGGGTGGTCATCGGAAAATTTGAAAAGAACCTCTAAGAGGCATAAGATCCTGTTTTGTGAGTGGGGTTGAAAATGTTATTCACCCCTAAGAGGCACCGATTCTAAAACAATACTTTATCTCCTGTCATATATATATATATATATATATTTTTTTTAGTACCCTAAACAGAGTACTACAAAAGCACCCGCTGTGAACCTTTTGAGGCTGAACACCCTAAGAGCTATCAAACCAAGTTTTTAACCCCTAAAAGGTACGACGACCATATCCGTCCTTTATATATGGCAGTACCCCCGGGGGGGGGGGGGTTGCCTAGTTCCTAGACCATTGTATTTCCCGCGATCAACGTCTCGCGCCGGGAACCCACCCATTAACTAGCCGAACAGGCTGCGTAATCACAGGAGTCCCAAGCGAATCACGTCTCGAGGAAATAAAGCGCAAAATTATATACCTACATACATATTTATTCGTGGAAGTATCAGGCGTTGCGCGAGTCTGAATGTACGGTGATCTTCCAGATGATGCAGTGTTAGGCAGTACGTACGTACGCGAAGAACAGATAGGAATTTGAGTGTTCTATGAAAAGTTGTTTAGGGAGTCAAATATCGTCGATTTAAAAGCACGTTTTAATTGGTTAGTTTTCTTCTAGGGGGCCCAGTACAGGTAGTCTCACTGTAATTGCTTGAGGAGGGGGGACGCAAGGGGGGTCCAAAAACCGCAAAACAGCATAAAAAAAATGTAAAAAACCGCAATACTGCATGGAAATTTACCAAAATACCGAAACCATAGTTACAAATGTGCTATGGTGCCGCCATCATTACTACTAGTTCGCCATTCCATTAGAAATACGACCTTATTTAGTTCGATAAAAGTGTAGGTTAATGTTAATCAACATATGATCATCGCACTCATAACTGATCTTATCATCCTGTACTCTGACAAGTATCGACGACTTCCATGACTCCATAAAAGATCAATAATTGACACACGTCCATGGGACTGACTTTGTTATGCTGCTGTGGAACTAATACAAATGCACTCACGTCCACACAAATACTGCTGAGTTACCCAATTGAAAAACATCGATATTTATGACTTCAGCACTGGAAGCCACTCGAATGTTACACAACGCAAGCTTTGCGTGAGTTTTTTTTGGTGAAAATTCGCCAAGATGATAGTTTTCAAGCTCATATATTCCGAATACGAGCTTGGAACACCTATTTTATTCCCAATTCGACTGAATCAACCTTAAATTTCATTTAAAATCTTTCCAAGAAGAATTTTGAATAACCCGAGGACAATGTAAACAGCCCCATGAAGTGTTCAGTAAAGCAAACGATTGTTGAAGCGTTATAACTCTCCCGACGCGAGTTCTTGCTCCCAGAAGAAATGTTGCCAAGCTTCCAATCTCTCCTTCGAGTAATATCATCTCTTCCTGACCATCCTCGTAACCACTTCATCTTGCTCGGCAGACATTGTCCCGCACAAGGCCACGGCAAATACTGTAGGAAGTCTGAGCGAAAGATTCCCAGTCCGGAAAGTCAACAAGTCGATGTATCATTGGATAAAATGGTTAATCATACCAATTATTAACTGGAAAAAGCAGAAATTACAAACAGCAAAGCTTGCTTGCACAACAATGGTCCCTTGCAAAACATAAACAAGAGATCAAAAGTCATCGGAAACGTCAGGATCCGAGTAATAACTGTTGTAACTGGAAAGCACAGATGGCTGCAATCTCTTTTTTACCGATTACTGTGATCCAAAATTTATGAAAACCGCAAACCACTTAGTCTTACTAAACTGCAATACCGCAGTTTAAAATAAAGATTTCCATAAAACCACACCAAAAATAATGCAAAACTAAGAAAATTGCGAAAGCACGCAACTTAATTTGCACTAACAGTGCAAATTAAGAATTAACAAAAAATTGGCCCCTGGGCTCTCAGCCAATCACAATGAAGTAAGCTACATCACATAAGGCTATTAACAAATGTGACTGAAAAAAAAATCCTTTTTCGGAGATCTTTGTTTTAAGTAGAAAATTATTTTTGTATATCATTCAATTGTCCTAGACATAAATTATCTTCACTACCTTCAATTAAATTTGCTGATATTCCATCAAACTTAAAAAAGAAAGCTGACTATAGCAACTGAAGTACCTTCCCATGAATTGTTTTAAAAGCACAACCAAACAATATTCTTTTCAGTGATCCCTAATTTTTGGGAAAAAAAATTCAGTTATATTTCAACTTACAAAGGATAATAACCTAACACAATCCTCGTTCAGGTTACTTTCTCTATAGAATATATAATACATGCACTGACCAAAAAGGTCAGCTCTTCAATTATCAAATTTAACAACCAGTTGAAAAGCCTACACTCCTTTTCCCACAGAAGCCATACAGTCAGGAAACCTGATTTTTGGAATCACCAAGGGAAACAAAATTTGGTATCAAAAATCGGGTAGGTCTTCAAATTAGGGGTAAAATTACAGTGTTCAAGTTAGCAGAGGGAGATGACTTTTGGTTCATGTTATTGGGAGCTTCAAAAAATCAAGGGTTCAAGAAATCTTGGGAATCCCGTTTTCAGTGTTTCAATAGACCAAACTGCAACTACAATTAATTATTCTGCAAGACTCGATCGTCTGCTGGAACAATTAAATTCCTAGAAATTTAACAACGGAATCTTTTGTTCACCAATCAGCGAACAGAGCAGAAAATTGTACTTGAGTGGGTGTCCCTGCTGTGACCATTTTTCTGATTTCTTCACAGCTCTTAGAAGTGTCAGAATTATAAGTAGTTACCTTGTTTACATGACAAGATTGCACACAACATTTTATCATCTTGCAAGACTTATTTGTCTTTCACATGAGCTTTTTATGAAGTTAAGCTAATGTAAGCTTAAATAATATATGAAAGAAGTTAATTAATTAAGGTACATATGTAAATTATATGGCACACTGAAGACCACTCATCCCAGTTAAGCTTATATATTTACCAAATAATTTTTAAATCATTCCGTAAAATTCTACTCTTTGCTCTGCGCATAGCACATGAGTAAACACCATCGGTTAAGTTAATCCTCTAAACCAGTTTACTTTGATCAGAAAAAATAAGGTAATACACATGTAGCACAAACTTAGGAAGCCAGTGATTCAGTAGTCTGAGGCCACTGACTGACGCAAAGCATGTCAAGACGATCTGTTGCCGAAGCAAAACATGAACATAAACTTTACTTAGAATAGACAAAATTTACGACTGGTACTTACCATAAATATGCCAGCCTACTTTGAATTCCATTGGAGAATTTCAGGGAAGGAAGACGGGGTCGCCGAAGATTTGTTTACCTCGCACGCAATCGATGCAAACAGCTTACAAACCGAACAATGAGTGAAACTGGGTACAAATCAAGTCCTAGAAAAATCACAGGACACCCAAGCTACCCACGTGTGGGTCGCGAAAATCGGAAATCTAGCTTTCGACTACAAAACGCAAGAAAAAGTAAATTACTTACAGTGATGAAGATTGTCAAAATGATTCATTTGAACTCAAAGTTAAGATATAAAGGTGGGCGACAGAAACGCAAAAAATGTTTCCCGCACCACAAATGAGCTTTATTTTGTATTTACCAATGTACCTACCTTTATACACTGATGAACTATTTCAGTCTCGGACTTATGAAATGGTATTGTTGTACGTTCCCTCTCCATTATAGTTTTGTGGCTTTTGTCTCTCCCTTCCCCCGGGGAAATTCCATATAAATTTTGTGTGAGGCATTTTCCGTACAAGGGCATTGATCCTTTTTTCTGCAGTTGCATTCTTTGACGTTTGTTTGTGTTTGCGACTGGTGGTAATCTGATAGTAGTGCTTTGTTGTGTGACGAGATGATACTCTTCATGTTAGGCATGTAGGAGTGGCTGAGCTTCAGTGTGTGCTTGTTGAAGATCTTGTGTAGGGGGTGTCCGTTAGGGAAGCATCTGTCAATGATGTTTAGGAACTTCCTTCCCAGGTTAGTTTTCACGTTAGCATTCCATGGGGGATTGTACCATACGATTTTTCTTTGGCGATTTAATGCCTCACACAAAATGTAGTTTACCAAGCCACAACCAGAACACAAGCGTCATCAGAATGATACGTGGGCCTCGCCACAAATTTTAAATAGCGCTACAGGAATCACACAGCATCCTTTCGACACCAAAACAAGAGAAACGAAACTGAGCTATCTAAACATATTTGGACACTCAAAGACAACAACAAACCTTTTACCATCAAGTGGAGAATCAATAAGCAGTGCAGACTTTGTAGCAACATTACTAACAAATGTAATTTATGTCTTTTTGAAAAATTCGTGATCATCTGTAAGAAGAGTTTGTGTACCCTAAACAAGCGAAACGAACTAGCAAGTGCGTGCCCCCACAGAAACAGATACCTACTCAAGAACTTTGTGAGCAAGTAACGCAATCTTTTAGCAACACGAGATTTCAGATTTCAAATCCCATAGCAACTGCTTCATTTTTTATTTTTATTTTATTTATTATTATTTTTTTTTTCATTGCCAGTTTTTCAATGTTATATAGCATCTGTTTTTCCATATCATAGCAACTTCTTTTATATCTCATAGCAACCTAAAGTTAGCCTTTAATTGCCAGTTCGTGAAATGTAACGGTCATTCGTTGATATTGCCTGATGAGTGTGGTCATCCTTTGACCATACGAAACAGCGTTGTCGCAATAAAACGATGAATTGAAGTCTTGCTACCATTGTTTATTATTTTTTAGCTCAATACCCTAAAAGTACGGACAAGCGCCCGCTGTGAACCTTTTGAGGCTGAACACCCTGAGAGGTATCAAACCAAGTTTTTAACCCCTAAAAGGTACGACGACCATATCCGTCCTTTATATATGGCAGTACCCCCGGGGGGGGGGGGGTTGCCTAGTTCCTAGACCATTGTATTTCCCGCGATCAACGTCTCGCGTCAGGAACCCGTCCATTAACTAGCCGAACAGGCTGCCTAGTCACAGGAATCCCAAGCTCACGTCTCGAGGAAATGAAGCGCAAAATTATATACCTACGTACATATTTATTCATGAAAGCGTCAGGCGTTGCGCGAGTCTGAACGTACGGTGATCTTCCAGATGATGCGGTGTTAGGCAGTACGTACGTACGCGAAGAACAGATAGGAATTTGAGCGTTCTATGAAAAGTTGTTAGGGGAATGAAATATCGTCGATTTAAAAGCACGCTAAATATTCCCGAAATATGAACACCCTGAACTCTGCTCTATTTAACAAATTGACGTCAGTTTTTTATGCTTCTGTCCTCTTATTGATGACAAATTGCGTCATAACATTGAAAAAATGGCTGTGGAACCACGTGCCGCAGGCGAGTGGTTCCGCAGTGAACTTTGACGACGTTATGACGAGATTTATCATCAATGGGAGGACAGACGCATAAAAAACTGACGTCAATTTGTTTTTTACAATAACAAGACCCCAAAATGGTCAAATGAGGGGAAAAGACACCGTAAACTTGCCGTAAGCAAAGATAAGTGAATTTTATTGAAAATGACGCGAACATTGTCGATAGCTTTTCTCGCTTTTTGATAGGCGACTTACAAAAGTCCATAAAATTTTATTGGTTACAAAGTTGACAGTTTAACAGCTGAAAGTTGAACTTGAAAGCTTGCATTAATTAAAATTTTATCTTTCTGTACTCTCAGTAGATGATAAAAATAAGCCAATCGATCAGCGCGCGAGAAATTAGACAATTATTGTAAAAATAGGGATTGGACCCACAGACCTGAATTCAACCCCTTCCCCTATGGGGCGGGGAAGAAAGAGTTCAGGGACTAGATTGTTAACTCGTAGGATTACTTAAACTAACTCACCCCTTGTGTGTCCCTTGTGAATTTTAGTGATCTCTACCGTGTTGTATTGCGCTTTCTTTGCCATTACTGTTATCCAAATTCTTCTGTTTCGCGCGCGCCAAATTGTTATTCCGTCCCCGCCGGGAGCCTGTTCGCAGGCTATGTTATTCTAAGCTTGGGGCGCTCTTTTTTGAAATCGTTCAAAATACACTTCAACGGAAAGACGATTCTTTTGGGCATTATGAATAACTCAAGGTCGAACGTGATACATTTATTTATCACAGTACAGGGAAACAAGGCAATTATCACTTGTCGATATAAAAATGAAAGTCGTGATTGATTCATCCAATAATCAACTAAAACTTAGAGCCATGTACAAAGTGGAGTTAATCGTAGCCACGAAAAACAAAATAGAAACTGAATCATACATTGCGAGAAGTTACAAGCTTTATTGATATTGTTGCATCCACCTTCCGTTTTAAACAGTACTTACGCACCAGAACTATTCCTAGGCGAATGCACCAGTGGTTTCATTAACTTTTTCAGCAGGGGGTGGGGGGACGACCGGTTTTCATAGTCGGGCAAAACTACTCGAATTGAAATTCTCTATACAAACAAAAACTTTCCGCTAGATGGTCAAACCAGGCAGGCAAAAATCATCCTCACAGCCGGTCAATTTGCAGGCTGCCCGACCCTTAATGAAACCCCTGGAATGTACCAATTTAAATATAAAATTATCCTTTTTATTGTTATTTTAGCTTTGTTTGTTCATTGTTATGGCAAGTTTGAGCCAAGGAGTGTCAGTATTTCGTGTAGTAACCGTCCGACAGAGTGAGAATAGTTCTGAAAAGAACAGTCTATTGGTGAAGGAAGTTTGTATAACCTAAGCGGAGGTCAGTTTGCAGTTCTGCCCAGGTTGGCTCGCTAATACCGGGATAAACATAATCTCTACAAACCGGCTCCTAGGAGGTGTAAAAGCGAAGTCCCCCGGTGTTTGGAAGCAGAACCCCACAGCTTACGGACTCTCAGGGGTTGGTGCACTGCCAATATTCTGTTGCCATGGATATGATTGACCTGGAGGTGGGTACTGTGGTTCCGCTTCTTTTGTTGGATAGGGGGGTGGTGACTCTAATGGGTATGGGTACTCTGGGGGTGGTGGATTTGTCGGGACTGCAGCATAACCTACTGAAGGAGATGAGAATGTGTTTCCCGCAGGTTGATGAGGTTGCTGTGTAGAACGGGAAGCTGAAGTAGTGGTAGTCGACATTGGAATTTCCGCACCGGCTTCTCTGTTTAGCGTCATTTTTCGTTTAACGTGATGAACGACACAGAAAATTATTACAACTAAGACTGCAACACCGACAACGAAGCCAACCGTTAATGCCAAAGTAGCTAAAGGGAAGTAGTTGAAAACAACCAAATTAGCAGAATTAAGAGAATTCCAGTTAGAAACAGTCTCAAAACATGACAGAAATAAGCAGAATTACATATATTTCTGTTCCTTTAACTACTAGTACACTTACAAAATTACTCGATTCTGATGGGTTAAAAAGGAGTGCAGTTTTCATGTAACACCAGTGCAAATTTGAAACACCAGTGTAAATTGCAACGCAGATATCTGAATTTAGAACCAAGACACTCGAAAACTACCGAAAGTGGTCGAAGTTCACCCCTAGGCCTACCTTCCTTTCTTTGCGAGCACTTACGAAGACTACCTACTCTTCCGAAGAGCAACGAACATCACCCGAACATTCCCGAACAACTCCAACAATCATTCGAACTATTCCAAAGGTTGTCGAAGATCACCCGAAGTTGGCCGAAGACTCTGGAACATTGTTGGAAGCTTTGCGAATATTTTCGGAAATTTTTGAAGAGTTTTGGAATACCAAGCACAACTTTGTTAGCCTTTGAAAAATTTACTCGTGCTTATTGATTCGAAATTGCACTCAAAATCATGTGATTACGTATGAACTTAAAGTTTTTTTTATTTTTTTCATATCAAAGAAAAGAGCAATCGGACCTTCATGGATTTGTTCCTCTACCGTAATGACGTCCTTTAGAACGATTTGATGCAGAGAGGTCAACGAGAAAAGAAATAAACGTTTAGTGTCCATCAGTCTTAGCTGTTGAAGTTAACTTGAATTGTTATGTAGCTGGCGTTTTTCCCGCTACAGCGCGCCTGTTCACAGGCTAGTTCATGGTCACAGGACATCTAATGATGAAACTGTTTCCCGCCAAATGCCATGGGCGGGCAATACTGCGAAAACTATGACGTCCAACGGGAAACAGTTCACTGTCACCCGCGCGCGAAATGTTGACCGCTGTGGCACGTCATTTGTCAATAAAGTGATTATTTGTTTTCCACCGGTTTGACCCATTTGTTTTGCTTTATGACAAATCACTTAATGACTGGTCCCTTGGGGAACAGTGAATTTTGTTTCCAGAGCATCTCAATGTTTCCCGAGACGAAATGTTAAGTGCCACTTACTCCCAATTTTTTTTCCTTTGAAAAAATCTACTACTTTCCCCAGTTACTTCAGCGAAAAATATTTTGACTGATAAAATCCCCGCGTTAGAGCGCGGAGTGTTAAAACATTTTTAGATGCAGACATAATTTCCCCCGAAAAAGAAGCTTTCAATGCGATGGATCGTTTGAGCTAGGAAGAGTCAGATGGCTCCCAGCTTATCCCAAATTCATGTCTTATGCAGTACATTGACAATGTCAAGCTTTCCACGAGAAGCTAGAGAAGAATATACAGGCCATGAAAATCTCTAGGTTTTTACAGTAGCAACGAACCCTAGATCGAAAAACTCCTCTCCTCGATGACTTGCTCCTTAGCTTGGCGCATATCAGCCTACTTCTTTGGTCATTTTCTCGCTTCTGTTCGAGTGTCATCGAGATATAGACGTAATGAATGAAGAGGAATACTCTATCCTCAGCTTCCGGTATTGCTACAGCCTCCAACAACACTTCTTTCTTGCACTCTGCAATGATTTTGACACACACTATCGCATGCATCTTCGCATATATTCTTCTCAGAAGCAAAACATTGTTATTCCCGAAATGACGTCAGAAGCTGCCAATTCGTCCCATTCTCCGCTATTCCTCGGTTGTGAATATGTAAAAGGCCAATTTTGTGAACTTTGAAAATTCATAGAAAATTAACGAAAATAGCTACAAGGATAACTTTTTCGCAGTGGTGATCAGGAAAAGAGGGAGATTTATATTAGCGGAAAAAATTTGGGGGGTTAGTGGCACTTTAACTGGAAAAAAAATTGGCAGAAGAGTCTTTCGAAACCAGAATTCGTTTCAAACGGCCAACCATCTGAAAGCCTAATAGGAACGTTATACTTTTATGATAGTTTACTTGTTGTGAGAATGTGAAGTCATTCTAGGGTGTCATATTACCTAAGTTTTAAAATTACCAACTTACGGAATTCCTTGACGGCTTTGAATGTGGCCTTGAATCCCCGGCGTGGTGTGTCATACACACTGTCAGCACAGAAACGAATGTACATATACCGACCGCTGGACTTCAAGGGCTTTGGAATTACATTACCACAGAAATACTCTATCGTATCACTCTGCTTTGAATCTCCATCACGAATCTGCACGTAATCCTCGCATCCATGCTCGGCGGTTTCAAAATCCAAGTCAAGTCTTTCAAAGCTGAGCTCTACTTTCCTCCCTTCCGGGACAGTGATGAGCCAATCACACACCAATTCCGGGGGGTAGTACTCGGGGCTTTGTAGAGTTCCATACGAACCAGTTAATTTCAGATTCAGATTGTTGGTGTTTCCTGGTAGACAATGCTCCGCATCGTAAACTAAGAACAATAGAAGTGCAATTGTGATATATCTGTTACGACGTCAATCAGTTTAGACCAGTAATGAAATTACGGCCACCCTGTTACACTCTTTTTTTTTTAAGAACATATTTTATAAAAATATCCAGACTGAAATTTGCGAAATTTTAAGAATATTTTAAGAATAAACCCGAGGCTGAGATTTTGAAAAGAATATAGCTTTGTATAAAAATTCTTTTTTTTCTCTAAACGGCAAACCTAGCCAAAAAGCAACAAAAACAGCAATAGGTCTATACTCGATGCTAAAACGCTGTTCTACAAGACGTTATGTGCTCAGTGATATCAGGCTTCATTGCCTGCCAGCTGACTCCAAAATTACTTTAATTACACCATTCAGACACCACATACATTCGAAAACAGAAAAGTCATATGCTGTAATCTCACTGATATTCACAAGAATGTTCTAGCCTAAAATCGGCAGAAAAAGAAGAATATTCAGCCTCAGCCGGAAAAACAATATTCTTATGAAAAGAAGAGCGTTATACGGCCAAATTTTCATGGCCCGTTGGTGACCGTGTTAACGGGGTTTCACTGTAATAGCAACACGAATTTACAATCTGACAACAACTGTGAGACTAACTGAAATGGAGCCCACTGAAAATTGTCAACTTTAGTTTCGAGAAGATGATTTTACTGTCAGTAACATTGTCAGGCATACTTGGAAAAGGGAATCCGAGTAGTAGAGCAAATGCTCTGCCATTGAGTCACAGAAAGCGTAGAGACTCTTATATTCGATGCGTAAATGTTCAGTTTGCAAGAAGTTATGTGCTGACATCAAGCTTCACTGCCTGCAAGCTGGCTCCAAAATAACTTTAACACCATCCAGACACGAAATACATTCGAAAACAGAAATGTCGCACGCTATAATCTAACTGATATTCACAAGAATATTTTCAGGCTAAAATCGGCAGTAAAAGAAGAATATGCAGCCTCAACCGGAAAAAAACAATATTCTTATGAGAAAAAGAGCGTAATAGGGCCAAATTTTCATGCCCGTTGGTGATCCGGGGTTTCAGTGTAATAGCCACACGAATTGACAATCAATTGCCAACTTTAGTTTCGAGAAAATGATTTTACTGTTAGTGACATTGTCAGGCATACTTGGAAAAAGGAATCCGAGTACTAGACCAGACGCTCTGCCAGTGAGCCACAGAAAGCGTGGAGACTCCTGGGAGCTAGGGCCATAATAAACTAGCCTAAAAAACTACAGTCGAAACTCCGACTGCGACCACCTCTCGTTAGCGACAACATCTCCTCGGCGACCAGTTTTCCAAAATACCAAAAGTTTTCAAGTCATATCACTATATTATTCGGAACCTCTTGTAAGCGACTACCTCTTGTAAACGACCGCGACCAATTTTTAAAGCTTAAAATTTGAAATTTTCTTTTGCTTTTAAGCTCCCGTGAACGACCAAATAACCGAGATAATAGGGTGGAAATTCGGGAGAATAAGTTGTTGTAACATTATCGCCGGCATCTCTGGGTAGTAAAAGAGACGGAAAATTCGCAATGGGAAGTATCGGATGTTTTCTCGAAATCGACTTTTTACATAAATAATAGATTTAAAACAAGTCATTGCAGTCGCCATACGCTCATGAGGCAAAAATGCTGTGACCCAACACGATCTAAGCTCTCGAAAGCGATCACCTAGGCTTGGCATTTTGGGTGGCCGCTTATGGAGGTTCGACTGTATATAATTAAAGTGAAACAGCTGTTAACTTACGTGGTTTTACAGACTCAAAATGTGCTTTGAAACTTCTGTTTGCTTGGACACCATCACGGTTGGCACGAAACTTTATCAACATGCGACGTCCAGAGGAATAAACATCGAAGGGCGTCTTTTTTCCACAGTAACTACCAAGACGTTTATACGTAGACGACGGGCCATCGTGATTTTCAACATAGTCCATGACGGATTTAACATCACAAAAACTGTAGTATGTAGTATCGATAACGCTTTGGCCAAGTTCAAAATCTACAAAAGTTAACTTCACTCTATCGCCATCTGCAGCGTAGAGCGTCCATACACAGGTTGTATCATCCTGGTATGGGACAGGATAATCAGGGCTGAATATTGTACCATAATGACCTTGGACAATAATGGCATTGCCTTCTGTTCGTGATGGACGGCATATTCCAGACGCCTTCTCTGCAAATAAGTTTAAAAGAATTTTTTAAATTACTTTCTGAGACCGCGGGGGTCATGAGTTCGAATCCTCCTCAAGTCCATTTCTTTTGCAACTGACAAAGAGAAGACAAGAGAAAAATATTAATAATTACAGTTGTAAATTAGGGGTTAAGCACCAGACTTGTGTAAATGTATAGGCTCGAAAATGACCTTGAAAATGATACATATGTCAGTACTGTTAGTGTGGAGGTACGACGGCCTCAAGGTTAGTGCGCTCGCCTCCGGATCGAGTAGGTTCAAGCCCTTGCTGGAGACAAAAACCAGAGATGAGCACCGGCCTGATGGGCCTCTTGGCTCGTATGCAGACTTTACCTAATTTGTTTACATACTGTACTGTTAATACCTGCTCCAACCACCGAAACACTTATGCGGAATCGTCGCGAAGAGTTTGTACTGTCTGTCTGGAGCTTGATATACAGGTTATTTCCAGTGGAATAAATAACTTCAGGATAGACTGTACCGCAGTATGATCCAAGAAGGGGAGATGATTCCGAATATCCATCATAAAACGTAAGGTTACCGTATGGACAACTAGGAACTGAAGAGTCTTGACCAGCTTGCAACTCAACGTCATTGAATATAGCCTTAATTACATAACCTCCAAAGGGAAGGTTGAATTTGTCTTCAATTTCAAGCCTCCATTTGCATTCCGTGTTGTTTTGGTAATCCGAGGGATAGTAAAGGCTTTCAATGGTTCTGTTGTGAGATGCTGATGCAGTGACCTGCATAGGATCATTCCCAGTGAAACAATCTATTAAGAAAAAAGTATATTGATTCAATGGTTGATAGTGTAGAAATAGTGGAGGCGTGGTGGCCTCATGTTGCACTCGTCTCCATGCACTTGTTTCCGGGTTGAGCAGTTCAGGTTCGAGCCCTGATAGGGGACATTGTGTTGTGTTCTTGGGCAAGACACTTAACTCTCACAGTGCCTCTCTCCACCAAGGTGTATTTATAAATGGGTACCAGTGAAGTTAATCCTGACATTCTGCAGGGGGGATTAAAAATACTCCCAGTCACTTCATGTTACAGAAACCGGGATAAGCTTTAGCCTGATTTGGACCTCTAACAGCTTGTACACAGACTTTACCTATACCTAGTGTACAAATATTAGCTGAGCCAATCTGATTGCTGTGTAACAGTAAAATCTAGTAATTATGCAATCAATTAGCATATTATAACTTACAATTATTATAGGTCCAGTATACTTAGATTTTACATTTAACTTGTCAACCTTTACAGCACAAGAAAAATTGACCAGCTACATCAGGGAGGGTGGCCAATTGATCATAAAAACAAACAAACAAACAGACAAACAAACAGTGATCTAACAAAAATAATAAGTCGCTTACTCTGAGCAAAAGTTATTTGCCCTGATAAAACAACCAATATCAGACCTGTAAGATAAGAGCAAATGCATAATTTAATGAATAATTGTATTTTGTTTAAATTACATTGCTAATTTGAGATTTTCATGTATGTCAACACAACAGTTAACTCCACAATGTCCCTCATCTAAGGTTATGAAAAATGCAAGAGGTTAATTTTATATTTGAAAGAATATTTTTATAAATAGTTTCTCCTTGGCTTATCTTAATGCTAAATTCACGTGTTGTTCACAGTACATTCCACTAGCTTGGCCAAGTTGTCTCGGGCAGGCCTATTTTGCACAATGCCAAATGCGAATACAGAACTGAGAATGCGAAGGCAATGCTTGCTTGTTTGTTACTGGTAATATATAGCTTTTATTTGTTGGATTCATTACATTATATTGTATTTGGATCTTTCAAACAAATAAAAGCTAACCAAAAGCAAACGTGAGTGAAACTATCTGCAAGTTAAACAGTGAATTGCATTCTGATTCCCCTGCTCGGCATTCTGCAAAAAATTTAACTCTGCCGCTTTGTCATTGTTTTTTCAATGCTACATTATACCAGAAGAGCCGTGGACTACAAAGTCAGTCGACAAAAAGTATCAAAAATTATATAGGATCATGTATTTATATATAGGGAGCCTTGACCGACATATTGACGGATGTATCGGTGGATGTTCACTGACTGATGGTTGATTATTAAAGTCTATATCAGCGGGCTAGCAGTCGACTCTCACTCCACTATCGACTGATACAGGACCAGCAGTTGACTGATAATTATATACCACCGATAGTTGACCGATGGTTGACTGCTAGTTGACTGATAAGCTGTATGCAGAATTCGACTAGTGCTGGTGTATTGGCGGGCTGTTGATTGACTCTCGGTCGATGGCCAACTGATGTTCGGTCAAGTGTTAACTCAAGTAATGACCGGCATATTGACCGATACATCGGTCAATGTGTCATTCAATACTCCCCATAAGATACATGATCCCATTTTTTTAGAGTCTTGGCAATGAATTATTTGTCCCAGGATTCAGCTTCAACTGCATATCATATTTTGATAAATTATCCACTTGCCACTGATAAATAGAGGAATTATCACAAGGAGATAGGAAATAAGGTATGAATTTTGTTTCTAAGTGGCAAAACAATATTTTATGAACTAGTAGTAATCGTAGATTAAAGAGTGCGTTCGAGTTTTGGTAGGCTTAGTATGTTAAAAAACAGCATTTTGTTCCTGAGCTGTTAGGTAGGCGTGAAATTGGTCTCCCTTCAACAGGGGCAAAAACAAATGAATTGATCGCAAAGCACATACGAGAGGATTTGTTCTCGTTTATACATGTATTGTGTAATATTATACATAAGTCTGTGTTTTATACCCAGTTCGTAGTCCGTAGTCTGCAGTCCGCAGTCCGCAGTCCGCAGTCGGCAGTCGGCAGTCGGCAGTCGGCAGTCGGCAGTCGGCAGTCGGCAGTCGGCAGTCGGCAGTCGGCAGTCGGCAGTCGGCAGTCGGCAGTCGGCAGTCCACAGTTCACAATCTACAGTGCGTCCTTTATGCTGATCATGTAAATCGACACCAACCATGTTTGTTCCGTCGGTATGCGAGACGACGTGCTTTTAGTACCAAAACTAGGACAATTATTTTGTTTACGAACACGACTTTGAATCTCCTTGGCTTTGGGGTAACAGCTACAGGGTATATTCACTTCCGAAACAATGAAACGGAAGACATGTTGGTGTACCAAAGCAACCCTGTGGGAGTTGAACTCATTTCCTATGTAAACACTTTCGTTGGGTTTACGCTACATAGTTTGTGCACAGCACAGAAATTTAGGCCAGCGAAGTGAAACTCATTTCCTCCTTTGATTTATTCAGTAGGAAGCAGCATTGGTTTCGGTCGAAGAGAAGAGGGTACACGACACGCAGCCAAACTACAGCTTTCTGTTCGTACGAAAAGTCGTACACATTTTGTGAAGACATGTCTGCAAGGCTTTTAAATGCCATTAAGTGGGGGGTGAATAGGGGTATGCAAATCAAGTTCATAGGTAAACTGGTAAATGTGAATGTCATTGTTACTATGATTATCAGTCGAGTAAGGCGGGACGACAGTTTGGTCACCAGGTTTTAACGTAAAAATCGTGTTGTTGTCACGAGCAACTGGCTCCGGCAACTTGTCGACCTTTGACGTCATTGGCAGCAATGCGCGCGAAATTGTAGGCGACGCGACAGGCGACCAACGGCTGTTGATATTGTTACCAACGGAAACGAGGTAAGTTGCCCGTGACAACACCATAATTTTAAGGCCAAAACTTCGTAACCAAACTTTCCTCGTGCCTCACTCAACTGATAATCGAAGTAATTTCGCACAAATAGAAAAGAAGGCAATATGCTTGATGACTGTAGCACAGTACAACTCCAATAACAGTCCCACACCTGAGTTTAAATGAGCTTCGTTCGAAAAAAGAAATAATTTGGATGATCTCATTAACATGCCGACCAAGGCTGAAGAAAGATCTATGATCCAAGTTTTGTTTAGGACCCAAGATCCGAACATCAAGACAGGCTCAATCCAGAATCTGCGCCCAAATTCACAGCTGATCCACGATCCACTGTGTTTTTAAAATCCGCGAATCCGCTCGATTTACCACAAAAATCCACAATCCGTGAGCTTTTTAAGGCCAAATCCGTCGATCCGAAAACCTATTCACCCCCCCTCCATTAACATTGACTTCGAACTTTAAATAAACGACTTATCCCCTACAGTCTTCAATAAGCTGCCTCGAAATTCGTACACATTTCGTGAAGACATGTCTACAAGGTTTTAAATGCCATTAACACTGACTTCGAACTTTAAATAAACAACTTCAGTATCCGCTACAGTCCACAATACATAAGCTTCCTCGACACTCGAAAGTCCGCAATATTACACAACACTCGAAAGAAAGCACATGGACGAACATGGACATGACATCATTCCCCCCTGAGGAATTTTTTTGGGGGGAGGGGGGGGGGAGGCAAATTGGTGTCCCACGATAGATAGATAGATACCCAGATCTCGAATTTTTATGCATTACACGATTAGCACTGCGTTCTGTCGAACGCAACAACCAGATTTTTGTAGAGAGTGATAAGTATTGTCTTTAACACAAGAAATATAAAATTCATATCTAATCAATAATTTTTATTGTATAGACTGAAGGTTTACACAAACAACCGTAAAAAAGCACAAAATTATATATAGATATCACCAGTGAAGATATGGAAAGTAAGCCAGTTAGGGTTCCAGATTTACATGTAGTTTTATATGAATTTTATGATAGGAGTGTGTTTTTGGCAACCGTGTCTATAATTAATAATAAATAACCGTATGAAACCACATTTTCATCTGTGATCTTGTCTGAACAAATGCACGGCAACATGGAATCTATTTGTAACAATTAACACAAGATCCTTCAGATTAATCACTAGATTTACCGAATAAAACGAGGCAGCCTGTCAAGAGCAACAGTACTCAAAAAGTAAGTTTATGTTTGTATAAAACTGATGTGCTAATAATTTTCCACAATTTGATTCACTATTCTACTACCCTTCAGAAATGAGATTGCATTTTTTTCACTACGAAAAATACAGCAATGAATATAAATATAACCCGAGCAACACTCTGGTGTAACCATTGTAATTATCCCTAGAGATTTAAATGACAATGGAATTGATCTATGAGAGCAGAAAATTGCACTTCAGTTGGTGTTTCTGCTCTCTGATAATTTTTTAGATTTCCTCACCGCTCTGATGCGACAGTATTTGCTTGTTTGACAAGATTGTAAACAACATAAGCTTATTATTAACTTATAATACTAAAGCTCTTTTAGCTTACATGCAATAAGCTTGTTATACTTGCATGCAACACGGGGACGAAGTCAGGCACAGGATGTCACGCAATCTAACTATAGTGATACATACTTTTTGCTTTACGTCCATAAAAAGAAAATTAAAAAAAAAAAAAAAATTAAAAAATCATAAAATTAATTAATATTGTAAGAGGAGGCCTCCAATCACCTGGATGTGGTTTTCAGGAACCAGCCCTCTAAAAAAATACAAGTCTAAAATATATATTAAATGTCTAGAATATATATTAAATGTCTAAAATACTGAGAATTAAGTAATAAAAGCTAAAAATTTAAGACGAAATTACTAAACTTAACACCAACATTGAAGTTCATCTTCTAAACGAATTTACTTTGATTTCGGAAGAATAGCTTACAAGTAAGGGTCTAAAGTGATTCGTGAAGCACTAGATGCCTGACAGGCGATCGACGAGATAGGAAAACGGCACAGCAATATATACCTCATGTCAATCCGATCTTTGGCCGCAGTAACACATGAAACTTAATAGCATATAAAAATCTAACGACTTACCATAAAGATGCCAGCCTACTGTGAGTTCCATGAGAAAATTTGACAGTCGTAAGGAACGCCGAAGGTCAGGTTTGTTTATCAGCAGATTGTACTGAGTGAAACTGGGTACGAATTAAGTCTGAGAAAATCACAGGATATCCAAAATGCCCCGCACAGGACACTTTTGTTGTCCGAGTGATGCATTTTGAGTCGATTTACCAGTATTCTAACTTTAATTTACTGCGGAAGTCCCGAACGAGATCGCAACATTAAGACTTTCAAACAGACCGAGGCGATGAAATTATTTATAAAGTAAGTTCGTTTTTATGCATTACATATTTTCAGAACAGGTCACTTGAGCAATCTAAGCGACCCTTTGACCTTTCATGTCATTCATTTCATAATATTCATTAAGTTTTAGGTTTTGCACACGAGCCAAGTGGCTTATCAGGCCGGAGCTTGTCCCGGTTTCAGTAGCATGAAGCGACAAGGAGTATTTCTACTCCCCCGGCCCTCCCTCCCCAGGATGGAATGCTAGTCCATCGCAGGGTTACCCCCAGCATTAAATTCGCCGTACCCACCTGGGTGGAGTGGGGCACTGTGAGAGTAAAAGCGTCTTGTCTAAAATCACAACACAGTGTCCCCGGCCAGGGGTCGAACCCGGACTGCTCGCTCCGGAGGTAAGCGTACTAAACTGATGAGGCCACCGTGCCTTCCACAGCAAACTATGTAGCTATATATAATAATTGAAAGATTATGGGGTTTTTACTGATGACTAGAAACTGGTCAAAATTTTAACTGTTGGCTGACAAATGACACTGATAGATAAAATGATAAAAATAATAAAAATAAAATAAGTAGATTATAGTACAGGGGCACCCAACGGATCGTTTCGGTAAATTATCTGTTCGGAAGGCCTTTAATCCCCTCTGATTTTCTTCAGAGAATTGGCACCTCGAACTTTCGTGATATGAGAAATTTAATGTCTGTTGTTTTCGGACTGTTGAAAATGTCGTTTTGAGTACCGAAAAAAGGTCAGCTATCATTTTCGGAAAGGCGATAAGACCTAAGGTTTTCGGGAAATGGACAAAAAAGCCCTAATAAATTCGAGAATACTCAAGTTCCCCTAGAATATCCGAACAGATAAAATTTTTTTAGTGCAACCTAAAATTAACCTACAGAGCTTTAAAAGTACTCCAGATAGCCTAAAACAGCATCTAACAGCATTAGAGAGAAAACGGTCGTTGGGTGCCCCTGATAGTATTTAGAGAAGAAAGCCCGGTTTCCAGACACATCTTCTATCCTGGTGAATTGGAATTTGAATATGTTGGTTTTTGTGGAGGGAGGAAAATCGGAGAACTCTGAGAGAAAAACTCTCGGAGCTAGGCGAGAACCAACAAAAAACTCAACCCACATAGGTCACTGGGCCGGAATCAATGCCGGGTCACACTGGTGGGAGGCGTGCACTCTCACCACTGCGCCATTCCTGCTCCCACCATACTTGCCTCTTATAAACTATGCTAAGCTAAGTTCCGCTGATCTGGCCCGTGGTCTTCAAGCAAGGATTAAACTATGTCAGGGCGCTGCGTTTTGTGCATGTGGCAAGTAAGACTATAAATAGGAGGTTGCGTGTCCTGTATTCTTAGCCACTAGTGTCACGTGATCCTCCAAGGCTAGATCTCGCTGTTGCTGGTGACTCTGCTGTTTGCATGCAAAATCAAATAACAAACTAGCAGGGAGATTATTTTGTCATGGATAACATAACAGGCTGGTATATTTTTGGTAAGATGTCATTTTTTTTAGCTTTAGTTAGTTTACTGGGATCACTGTCGTTGTTGTGACACGCCGTAGTCCCGCTCGCCAGTTTACAAAAACGTCAATTCATCAGCACAGTAATTGATTAAACTCAATACGGACACCTAAAGGACACGCAGTAGTGTCCTTGTTATTCAGGTGACCGCATTAAGCGGCCTCTCGCGAAATAAAACTCGGGGACAAGTGCAATCGATACAACTTCCAGCTAAAGCAGACGGTTGAAAAGCAACAGAACGATGTTTAGTGTTTTAACTGTAACTTGAGTTCAAGAAGAATCGACCTTATGTTAATTTCTCGTGCACTTTGAGGTCTACAGATATTACAAGGGTCAAACACCAGACTGAATCAAACAATTGTTAATTAGATATGTCACGCTGCTTTGCTACTGAATCAAAAACGCTCTAACCTGTAGAAAATCAGTTTAGCGGTTTAAGTAATTTCACTTTGGAATACCGTCTCAGCTTTGTGGCTCTTGTCTTCATCAATATTTATTTTAACCCTGTTTACGTATTTCAAATCGTTGGCCTGTTGCAATTACATAAATGTCACTAAATTGTGCAAGGCAATGTGTTGCTTGAAATCTTGCGATGTAAACAAGGCAGACTTTTATAATACTGACACAGTAGAACTGCTTAGAATGAACACCCAAGTGTAATTCTTGCTCAAGCTGTTTGAAATTGACAAACAGTGGATCACGAGGGTTTTCGGTTGCACGATCGCAAATTTATCACGCAATCTATTTTGTCCCTTGCTTTGTATGTTCTTCTGTTTCGTTATACTCAGAACTGAAGGGTCGTAGTGATGATTGCGAATGAAGCGAAAAAATATTGTCAAATCATTGCTGAAACAGATAATATAGTATCCATCCCGTCACGTGTGCAGAGACTGGGAGGTCAATGTCGAGAAATGCTTTTCCCGAGGTCTCGAATACGGCCCTTCGGCCTCGATGAGGCCGGTTCAAGTCACGGTTGGCAAAGTTTTTGATGCGTAGAGACCAAAGCTGGAAATACGCATTATATTTTTTTCAACTTTAACTTGTTAGGTAGGGAAACCTAGAAAAATTGGACTGCACAAGATTATTTGGATACATTCGCTATGGTCAAGATAACTCCCGGCCCTCCGGGAGATTTTAATCTTCAGTTACGGTATTGCAGTATTCTCCAAATCCGTGGGATACTTCACTACTTCACAGTTTTGCGATCGTTTTCGGCTTTCTGGTCGTTACACTAAGAAACAAGCTGAAACACCGTAGTCACGCGAATTACGTTACTTGAGTAAATGATCTCGGATTGTGTTCCTGACGTATCATGTCATTGTGTTTGGTTTTGGTAAATTAAATTCAACTAAGTGGAGTCTATTTCTGGCGGTGGTAATCTCTTGGCGGACACCCACGACCTTCAGTTCACCGGAAAGTCGTGAAAATCATTGTGGAACAACAACTCGAAACTACAAACTTGTGATACAAGTGACCACGAGTGAAAATAAACTACCAACGGCCTTTTAAGACTTTTCAAAGCTTTACTGCTGATATTTACTTTCACGTTTTAATACAACTCTTGTGAACAATCATTGAGATTTGGGGGGACAAAAGATTCAGGGGTTCGTTTGTCTTGCCACAAAATGATTTCTTGCGTATTATATATTTCCTGCGTATTTCCTGCGTATATACTTCTTCGATCTTATTTATTTGTTGTCAAGCGTTTTGAACATGAGACTTTGGCTCGGAAGATTGTGCAAACACTTCCCACGTTTCGCCATTAAATAAATTTTTACTATGACTACTATTGAAGCGGTTTCTAAGGTTATAGGGTTATTGTATGCCCCTCTGGATCTCTCTCTCTCGCGCGCGTTATTTAAGGATTTAGGATAAGAGTCGAGACTCTAATTAGCTGTTGAGCACTGTCGTTATTTGAACTTGTTTAATTTCGTGCCTCAAAATCTGAGTAATATGGAAATTACTAGGTCATTCCCGAGTTGCTTTTTGCGTCTGTTTCACAAATGGTCCTTGTACAAAACTTTTCAAATGAAAATGTATTTTACACTGTAGTAGTGCCGTGCGTGATCAATGTAATTGCAGTCAAGCCTCCGGTTACGACCACCTCTAGTAAGCGACCACTTCTCCTCAGCGACTAGTTTTCCAAAATACCAACAGTTTCACAGTCAAATCACTATATTTGGAGCCTCTTGTAAGCGACCACCTCTCGTAAGCGACCGCGGCCACTTTTAGAGCTAAACCCTTGAAATTTTCTTTTGTTTTCAACCTCTTGTAAGCGATCGCTTGACAGATATTTAGAGTGTAAATTGGATAATAAGGTGTTGCAACATCATCGCATTCCTGGGTAGTACAAGAGACGAAAATTTGGAAGCACCGGATTTCTTCTCGAAATTGACTTTATTCAGGAATAAAACATTTAAAACATGGGGTAAGCCTCTGCAGCTACCATATGCTAACGAGGGAAAATTTTCCTCAATATGGTCAGAGATCTCGTAAGCGACCATCTAGGCTTGAAATTTTGGGTGGTCGCTTACGGGAGATTCGACTGTAACTCTTTATGACGAGGAAGCAGAAGGAAACTTAATAGAGAAAGCTTTTTGCACATGTAAATTTGTACATTTTCAGTTGTGCATGTAGATTAAACAAAATAATTAAAATGTTACGAAGCCCTCTATTCGATGTCAGTCTGCATTTGTTCTTATCCTATAGGTCTGGTGTTGGTGGCTTTGGCAGGACAAGTAACATTTGCTCAGAGTAAGCGACTCAATTTCATGTTATGTTATTCTACAACTGTGATATCTTTTGTATACATACATAAATCAAGTAGAGATATTTCTTCTTTCCGTATAATGAAATGCCCAGTGTGGAAAGCCCTGTTACCACTCTACCAGAAGGGCTAAGCTTTGTGGGTCACTGAGCAGGTTCTTGAAACGCTTAATACTTATATATATGTTTTTTTCTCGATATGATAGACTGTTCAACCGGGAGCGATTCATGGCTGGTTAATGCATCAGCATCTTACAGCACGACTATAACAAGCCCCGAGTATCCCATGGGTTATTCTGACAACATGGAATGTACATGGCAGGTTGAAATTGAAAACAAACTTTCAGGCTATGTACTGAAGGTGCTTTTCAATGACTTTGAGTTGCAACAAGATCAAGCCCTTTCATTGACTCGCTGTCCATTTGATAACTTAACTTTTTATGATGGAAAATCGGAGTCGTCTCTCTTTCTTGGATCATTCTGTGGTACAGTTCATCCTGAAGTTATTTATTCCACTGGAATTAACATGTTCATCAAGTTGCACACAGACAGCGAGATGACTTTCAGAGGGTTCAGCATCAGTGTTTCAGCGGTTAGAGAAGGTACTGAGTAATCACATGTACATTAAAACTATATTCTTGTTCAGTATTTTTTTTTATTAACGCTTCTGGTGTAGTAGAATGTCAGTACAAAAACCCCCTCCGTTGTCATTCTGTTTGATTTTGGGTAGGAACGGCTCCACGACAAATAATATTAGATGTATACCGAGCCGAACGCATTGTTGGAATATCAGTCCGAAGTCTTAATGTATGTACCGAAGTGCGCTAGGGGGCGGCGTGGCCAAGTGGTTAAGGCTCTGGATTTTTAATCCGGAGGTCCATGGTTTAAATCGTCTTCCCTGTTACTGGATAAATTAATTTGTGCACGGTGGCCTCGAATTCAACTTCCCCACGTCTTGTAAATGTCCGTCTAGTTGGGATTTGAACAAGTTTTCAGTTCTACTTTACGATATTTGTTCCTTGATTTATTGTATTGTCTCCATTGAACATAGCAGTGCTAAATGCCTTGACATTTTGAAGAGATTTTAATCTTTAAAAAGACCAAAGGCCCATATTCTCCCACTGAATGGGTATGGTCCCGGGCAAATTTGGATAAGGAAAGAATCACTGCGCAAAATGTTTAATATGTGTCTAAATGACCAGCAGCCGGCAACGTATGCCGGCCGGTCTGAGAATTTTTGACAGATTTAAGGAATCAAAGAAATCCAGCCAATTCAGACTATCTTAGGTCGATAAAGAACTGCTAAGTGGTTTAGAAGAGCTTTATAGATTGCAAGTCTAACACTTGGTTTACACGTGGCTCAGAGAAAGAGACCATGGTTTGTGACACTTAGATCTTTTTAAATCGACTGCCGGTCAAGATTTTCAAATCACAATGCCGGGCAGTCCGATGCTTTTTACAAATGTAAAGGGCCAGTGTCACGATAAAGCGCATGCGCGATCTTGATTGACACCAATTTTTTTAACCAATAGAAGGCGTAATATCACGAGCGCCACAAATTCGCCGCGGGTCAGCTTGGAGTTTCACTTACCTTTCGAAAATTTCTTTATCCACCAGCTTTTGACCTTTTGTTTGTAAAGAATAACCCTAACCCCCGAGAGGACTACAGGGCGAAAATAGGTTTCATCCCTAGCAGCTTCGAAACGCCATCGTGTTTCTCGACGGTATTCAACTCAAAACACAAAATATACCGTTTTTAAAAATCTTTCATAGCTGACTAAACAGTTCTTCAATACAGGCATTACTATTTTCACACGCCTCATAAGGTCGACGGAGAGGGATTTTTCCTACTAATATCAACTTTCAAAACTGTTCCGTCAGATAAAAACTGAGAAATTGCCGCACGTGCGCAGAAGGGTGTCAAATGCCCTAAAGGAATCGAAGAAACCCATCCAATAAAAATTACCTTATGTCGATTGAGAAGTGCGAAGCAATCCAGAAGAGCTTTATAGATCTCAAGTCTACCGCTTAGTTTATTCTGGGCTGCCGGTCACGGTTTTAAAATCACTGGATCCTAGCTAGGATCGAAATGAACTAAGTGTCACAAACTTGGTCTCGTTCTCTGAGCCCAGAATTGGATGGGTTCCTTCGATTCATTGAATTTTAGAAAAATATCAGACTGTCAGTCATTTTGTGGTTTGTAAATCTTGACCGGCTGCTGATCATTTAGCCACAGTGTTAAATATAAAATTCCCACAATATAATCATTGGATAACAAAGAAACCGTAGACTTCAATCGCGCGATTCTGATTAAGGGACAACTTAGCGTCAACTCAAATCTGAAGTTTTCAAAAACAAGAAGGGAACGAAAGTTGTAAAATGTATCGAGAAATATCGGAAGCTAACTGCTCGAGTCTTGTTATTGGCAACCTGAATGAACTTTAGTCGTGTTATTTAAGGTAGTTGTAATGATGTAATGTGCTTAACTATCAGAGTGATAGAATTCCCAATTTAATATGACGGACTCTGACAAAAAGAACTGGAATGACTTGATTTATGAGAGCATATTCAATTTAAAACTATAACTGACAAATTTGTCTCAAGCGCATTGTAAAAACCCATAATAATGTCACTTTAATTTTTTTTTTCTTACTTTTAGACGAGGCCGTTGGGATATGTCGTTACCCTTATAAAGATTATATTGACGTTGGATATAAGAGCACTGGAACAATTTTCTCCCCGGATTATCCCGTACCTTATCCAGATAATGCATTATGCGTCTGGGGATTGGAAGTTCCTTTTGATAAACGAATCCAGATAAAGTTTGTAGATTTTGAACTCAGAGGAAGTTCGATGAATGATGTTGACGATGATTGCAATTATAACATGGACCATGTTGGAATAGATTACGGTTCGCGGCCAGTCCAACAAAACACTTATTGTGGAAACCTGACGGCCTTTGATGTCTATTCGAGTTATGACCCTGATTTTCAAATTTATGTTAGTTTTCTTGCCGTCCCCATTGGCGTGCGAGGAAAAAGAGGTTTCAAAGCACATTTTGAAGCTGTCGAAGCGCCTGACTTGACACACACAGGTATTTGCACTGTCTTAATTACGTATTTAATTCTTTTATTTCTTAGTTTGTATAACTCTTCTGAATACCATATATGCCATCTTTTCCGAGCCAAAGGCGTGAGATTTTTAATCGGGATTGCCAGTATTTTCGAGGAGGGCCTGGTCATAACTGAACACGTTCGAAGATTTCCAAGAACGTTCTAAACATTTCCAAAGATGTCGTGCGAGGCGCGGTGGCCTCATGGTTAGTGCGCTCGTCTCCAGAACGAGTGCTCCGGGTTCGAGCCCTGGCCGGGGACATTGTGTTGTGTTCTTGGGCAAGACACTTTACTCTCACAGTACCTCTCTCCACCCAGGTGTATAAATGAGTACCGGCGAACTTAATGCTGGGGGTAACCCTGCAATGGACTAGCATCCCATCTAGGGGATAGTAGAAATACTTCTAGTGGCTTCATGCTACAAAAACTGGGATAAGCTCCGGCCTGGTGGGCCACTTGGCTCGTATGCAGACTTTACCTTTACCAGTCCTAGATGTCTTCCCCCCAAAACTAGCAAGTTCCCTTCTAATAGGGTCTGGGTAGGGTTTCACTAGCTCGCAGCTGAGAGTCGGCTTAAATTTGAACTGCCAGTTGAGAATGATTTTGTTCCTGAGATGTGCAAAATTGACTGAAAGCTTGGGGATCAAAATTTAACGGTGATAGCCATGAAATCATTTAAAATTTACCAGCATCCCATCCAAACCCCCCTCTAAAAGAGGGGAGGCTGGGGGCCGTCATTTACGCGAGCGATTCTCTTCTGTTCTGGTTGAAGTTTGAACATTTTTCGCCAGTGTGTCACACATCTATTTTGTCAGGGCAATTTTTAGTAACTTTTACTGTTAGTAGGTGTAATTTATAGGCGTGAGATCAAACTTTGTCGCCTAGGCTGATTTCCGTTTCGTAAACGGTCGATGCCATCATTGGTAACCAAGCTTTTTAGAATGGACGATGCCATATCTGCTTTAGTTTAGGCCTGGACAACGTAGAAACTGGTTATATAATTTGTTGATGGAGTAAAACGCACTCACCAAATGCTTAATTGTTCATATGCGCACTGGTTCGCTTGCGGCTAGCTTTTATTTGATGGTTGGGGCATCTCTGTCATTAATATTTGAAAACAGTCACGTTTTATAATTACATTTTGTGGAAATTTGGCGGATCAATCTGGTAGTGTAGTGGTTTAAGAGGGATGTTAGGAAACAGAGGTTCCGGGTTCGATACTGGGTGGTTACTAACAAATTCTCTTTTTTCTTTAATTTTAGTGGAGAAAAATTCGTTGATAGTCACAAAAATTTCTCAGGGTCGCGAAAATGGCATCAACCGTTTGCGAAACGGACCAGTGCGTCTCCTAGTAGGTGTGGCGAGTTATCTGGTATAGAATATTTCATTGCAGCTGTCAGTCGGTGTCAGTTCAGTCATCTATGGATAATCTAGTCGTATAGCTAAACTTCCGGTCTCGAACTGAGCACGCAAATCTTGTACATTTTCTCCTTGCTTAGCCAGATTACCTTTAACGATATTCTCTTGTACTTGTTTCCAGTTTTCGATGAGGAGTTGTGTCTCCCAGGAAACGCCAACAATCTAAACCTGAAGCTAAATGGTTCACACGGAACTCTGCAAAGCCCAATGGAAGATTACTTTTTTCTCCGGTGTGAATGGCTTATCACTGTACCAGAGGGAAAAGTTGTGGAACTCAGCTTTGAGAGATTTCAATTGCTTCCCCGCGAAAGGAAGGCATGTTATGGCAGTTCGCTGGAAGTTTATGATGGGAAGACCGAAGATTCGTTGGGAATTTACTGTGATATTGTAGTTCCAGAACCCATGAGGTCAAGCAGTCGGTACATGCGGGTTCGTTTCATATCAAGGAGTGGATACTTTAGGCTCTACCCGGGGTTTAAAGCCACATTCAACGCTGTGGATAAACCAAGTAAGATTAAAGTGTTTAAGAGTAGGTATAATTGACATTTATTCTTTAAAATTGAGGTGAGTAGTGGCAGAATATTTGCCGAGCCGCGAAGCAGTGAGGTAAATATTCTGCCGCTATTCGCCGAGATTGAAAAGAATAATAGTTTTAGTATATAAACACGAAGTGATCCCAACAACAAACGAAAAGAGACCCATTAAAAGTCGATTTCATTAACCTCATTAATGCGTGGAAAACTGGCGTGCAAACGGCATGAAGCATGCACCAACTGAACTATTTACAGAACTTTCAAACATGGCAAATCTAGATAAACTTCGAGAAAATCCTCGTTACAATCTAGCAGAATGGTCTTTCAACAGCATTCAAATCACTAATCTTAATCGAAAGTCTGTTTGCAAAACGGTTTTACTGTTCGATCAAAGTTTCTTTTTCACATAAAATGAAAATTGAAAGAACAGTTGGCGAAGGATCACCTGAAAATATGCTGTGTACACAGGACTTTGGTGAAAACTGAATGTTTTCTTGCATAACGGCGTAGAGGTGCTTCGTTGAATAGCACTGCATGCTTCTGCCAATGAGCCCTGTGGCATTCCTTTCTGTCAATTCCGGGCGCCCGCGGAGCGACTTGGCGGTCGGGTTTGCTTACTCTATTAATCATAACAATTACAATTTCCTTAAATGTGATTGGTGCATAAACTGGTGTATTTTGCTCTAATTAATCTGCAAAGTTGTAATCGGACAGTGTAATCGGACACTTAGCTGTAATCGGACACCTGTAATCGGACAGTTACATGAGCCAATCATTTTAAGTCCTCTCCACTAAATCCACCAATCACAGCATTGATTACAGTCACTATAGTAACCAATTCAAGAGACTGACTTTGTAAAATTGTGCAGGTTTAGTTTCCGATGACTTTTTTCTTAATTATGATGTTTAAAAATGACTGTTAAAAGCTATTTTTTTCAAATTGTGGGAAATTGTAATGGTTACGATTAATTGGTAACAGGACATCGTGTCGTCCAATTCAGTCCGTAATGACACTCCTGATTAACAAATCCGACTCCCGCTTCGCTGTCGTCCGATTTTGTTAATCACTCGTATGATTACAGACCGAATTGGATTCCACTCAGTCCTATTACCATTATTAACCATGCTTACATTGTTGAGATCTGTGATTGCCAAAGTCGAACGTCTGTAAGTCTTTTCTCTCCTTTGAAAACTTTCAGACCAAATTTCAAAGCGTTCTTTGTATTTTTTTGGTACAGCATCTTTTTTTATTCTCAGGATTTCCGATTCAGAAACACTGGCGGAACGCGACTTTATGCCGGCCATGTTGAATTTTGCTTGAATCGTATATTATTCCCTCGGTAGGAGGTGAATGATGCTCATTAGCCAGAGATAGCGAACCAATCAGATTGCTTGAACACGAAGATCACTGAGTGTGTAAATACAAAGACCATTTATCTTAGGGCTGAACTGGTCCGCGTTGAAAAAGAAAATTGTGATTGGTTCTCCTAGCGATCTGAATTTTACAATATGGACCGCTAGGATGGACCGCTCACGAATTAATTTCTGCGAATCTCTTTTTCAATTCATTGCGCAAAACAAAAGAAAGTTTTTTGTTCAGTAGAAATCTGTTTACCTTAATGTTTTGAGGCCAATTTCAGTTAACTGTTCACAAAAGCGAAGCGAAAACGTACTTTTCGCTCGGGCGTTTACCGAGAATGGATCACCGAGACGTAGCAAATTAATTTATCAGCAGATTAAAATAAAAAATTAATTTATCAGCAGATTAAAATACTTTATTGAACTAGCTTGTTTGGTATGTATCGGAGAATATAGGTCTTGTTCTCTTTTAACAGGTTTACGGACCTCGCGTAAGCCTCGGTTCATAAACCTGCTGCAAAAATAGTAACAATTCGACCAATATTTCACCAGTACGCACCTCACGCTACTTCAATAACACATATATCACTGATTCTCAGAAGTAACGTTTCCCAGCCTGGAAAAGGACGTTAATTGGATTGAATTTTGGTCTCAGCACAGTCCTAAATTATGCGTGTGGCTTAGTTTTAAAACGCTATCTTTCAAAATTCTTGGTCCCATCTTCAATTTAATTTAAGTCAGCAACTATGACTATAGGACTTATACTTTTACTAGCTGGCGGACCAAACTTCCTTGCCACATTTCCTATCCTTTTCGCGTCACATTATACGTTGCTTAGAGTGAGAGCAAAGGTCTTTCCTTCTAGACTGTTCCCAGCTCTATTGTCATCAACTCACTACAAAGTTAACTCTACCAACCAAAATCATTTCTGGCCTTGGCCTTCCATCACTTCCCCAGTAAGTAAAACATTTGCGTCTCTCGCATGCGCACTTGTTTTGCGCGCGCACTACGCCATCTGCAGATACATGTTAACAGTTGGATTTCAGTGAGAGTGTATAAAAAATATAATCAAAAACCATTCAATGGATAAAGTCAAGAAATTGTGATATTATAGACGATATATAAAGAAGACAGTTCTCAAAGTTTAAGGTGTGTGCGTTGTCCCAAAGTTGAGATATTCGTCGAAATGTTTCGCGCAAAATTATAGAGGCTAGTATGGAGCTGCCATGTTGGTGGACCTCCTTAGTGCTCCAGTATGGCGGCCGGAAAATAGTGTAAACATCTGGAACTTACTTTGGCTATCTAGTCGAGTAATTGTCTGAACCGAACCAAAAAACATTTACACAACACTTTTCCTAATACTTTTACTAAAAATCACTAGATAAGTGTATATTTTTCGACAAACGCGATCTTAGCTTTATGTCACGCATCGCCATAACTCTGAAATTCAAAATGCGCTGGTTTCTAAACGAGGGACGCTATTGAGCTGGAAAGTTTTAAAAAGATATGAATTTAGTACCTCTTATGCCTGATGAGGATAAAACCTTTAATGGCTCTTTAGTTTTGGATTTGAGAATTTGATGACGTCACGTGAACACACTCAGAATTTTCGACAGATAACAGCTAGTTTTTCAGCTGCAAGCCGTTAACAGTAAGTGGTTAGCGATATTTTGCTATTTTGGTGTTCTTGGTTTCAGCGTAGGTTCACTAAATTTGATTTGGTCACAGTACTTTTGATTTCATTCAGTTTAGTCGAGTACTTGGTAGCGCAGTTGATTAGGTCAATGTCAACCCGGCGCGCGCGTGGTGGTTAAAACATGCCTTACGTGATGCGCAGAACGTGTGCTCTCTAACAAAAGTAAGCAACCGGCCTTGAGCCAGACTGGCTACAAGTCGACCTCCGATTAGTCATTCCTCGAGCGAAGCGAGAGGGGGAAACCTTCACTCAGTCTCTCGCGAAGTAGTCCCTGCGGCTAGTCCCTGCAACTAGTCCCCTGAAGAGTTTACACGAAGGGACTGGTCGCAGGGAATTTTCCCACGTACAGTTCACACGGAGCGTTTTGAGGAACAAGTCGCAGGGGTTTGTCCCAAAAATTCAATCTGGTCTGAATTCGTGGGACTAGTCGCAGGGACCAAACTTTGGTCCCTGCGACTAGATTTTGAAGCAAAAATGGCCAGTTCACACGATGGGACTTGTTCCCGCGACTTGTTGCAGTGACTAGTCCCCTCGTGTGTGCCGACCTTAAACTTAAAGCCGTTCACATCGGCAATAATTAAGAACAAACTGAGCTTGAGGTTTGATGGATCTCTTTAGTTCAGTCTTTTCTTATTCACTGTCTGTTTTGATTTAAAGTGACTTATTCTGCTAAGTAGGTCGTGTGTTCCATTTTGTCTTTAGATAATTTGGCGATCATACTTGGCACCGTATGCGGTGTGATATTCCTCGTGATTGTGGTGGTCTGCATTGGTGTTTTTCTTGCAAAACGAAAGAAGGCGCGCAACACTGAAGCGGGTGATGGAATTCCAGTGTCGACAATTACAACTTCAGCATCTCAACCGTCAGCAAACCCCTACTCACCCCCTCCAGTGGGGTCTACTTCAGACTCAACAAGCTCAGCGGTATCATCTTCTTGGAATCCAAATCCAGAAGAATCACCCCCACGCTACCCTGGAGAAAAAAATGTGCCACAGTACCCACCTCCGGGTGAATTATATCCATGGCAACAGAGTTGTAACAGTGCTTAGACTCCTGAGAGTCGGTAGACTGTGAATCGACACCTTTAACATAACAGCGGGACTTCGTTATTACTCCTCGGTTTTTGCGAGTGGTTTGTTCAACTCTGTCTCAAGTAATTCCAGAGAATGTCACGAAGATGAATGGCAAGAGACTGTTGCGATTCAAGGCTAGTAGTTGAAACATTTCAGCCAAATCTCGTAATTACGCAACTAATTAGCATTCGATTACGTAGAAGTTTTCTTTGTGCTCCAAGTAGAGATTTCCGAGTAGTGCATTATCTCTAGAACAACAACGACAACGATAACAACAATGATAACTTTATTTACACTGTAAATAACAAAGGTATGCACAAAAATCAGTCTACCTGCCACTGAAAGTAGCAGTGACAGGCTATTCGAAGTGGAGAAAGGACCTATCTAGCTCGAACGTTCCTTTCTTTCGTAAGCTTACATTATTGTACACTGTTAGATTGAAACTGTCCTCATCAGTCATAGACTAAACTTTTCATAGTTTCTTTGGGAAGTTGTTTCATCAGTTTGATATCACTACTCGTAAAATGCTGAGGCTCTTAAAGTACTAGAAACAGAAAAAGTACGTAAAGCTATATAATTATTTAATTACAGATTCTGAAAAAAAAAAGCATATAAGCATAGATTGAAACACAGATTGCAATTCAGATCGACCTTTCTCTTTAGCAAGACACTTTACCAGAAACGTTTGCCCGTTAGCAGAGAGAGTGTACAGATTTAAACTGACACCGATATAGATAAATCAACACGTGTGGACTGATAAACCAACAAGTGTGGACTGATAAACAAACAAGTGTGGACTGATAAACCAACAAGTGTGGACTGATAAACCAACAAGTGTAGACTCTATTGATTTGAGCCAACAGAGGATGAAGGGTAAGAGATGTAATCCCTCATATGGATCTTGTTACCAAGGTAACCTCTCTCAAATTAGTTTTGTATCACTCGCGGCTTCAAAACTTCCAGGGTTCTGAAAATATAGCCAGCAAGTGTGGACTGATAAACCAACAAGTGTGGACTGATAAACCAACAAGTGTGTGGACTGATAAACCAACAAGTGTGGACTGATAAACCAACAAGTGTGAACTGATAAACCAACAAGTGTGTGGACTGATAAATCAACAAGTGTGTGGACTGATAAACCACCAAGTGTGGACTGATAAACCAACAAGTGTAAACTGATAAACCAACAAGGTGTGGACTGATAAACCAACAAGTGTGTGGACTGATAAACCAACAAGTGTGGACTGATAAACAAACAAGTGTGGACTGATAAACCAACAAGTGTGGACTGATAAACCAACGTACAAGTGTGGACTGATAAACCAACGTACAAGTGTGGACTGATAAACCAACAAGTGTGGACTGATAAACCAACAAGTGTGGACTGATAAACCAACAAGTGTAGACTCTATTGATTTGAGCCAACAGAGGATGAAGGGTAAGAGATGTAATCCCTCATATGGATCTTGTTACCAAGGTAACCTCTCTCAAATTAGTTTTGTATCACTCGCGGCTTCAAAATTTCCAGGGTTCTGAAAATATAGCCAGCAAGTGTGGACTGATAAACCAACAAGTGTGGACTGATAAACCAACAAGTGTGTGGACTGATAAACCAACAAGTGTGGACTGATAAACCAACAAGTGTGAACTGATAAACCAACAAGTGTGTGGACTGATAAATCAACAAGTGTGTGGACTGATAAACCAACAAGTGTGGACTGATAAACCAACAAGTGTAAACTGATAAACCAACAAGTGTGTGGACTGATAAACCAACAAGTGTGTGGACTGATAAACCAACAAGTGTGGACTGATAAACAACAAGTGTAGACTCTATAGATTTGAGCCAACAGAGGATGAAGGGTAAGAGATGTAATCCCTCATATGGATCTTGTTACCAAAGTAACCTCTCTCAAATTAGTTTTGTATCACTCGCGGCTTCAAAACTTCCAGGGTTCTGAAAATATAGCCAATCCTGTGTCGTGAATTTTACTCATGTGGACAGCAAGGTCGACATGAGATGGATTATCTTGGGAATGAGCACCTATTAGTGGGATTAACACTAACACTAACACTCTTACCCTCCATGCTCTCTTAACTATACATATACAGACATCGATATCAGATAAACACAATTCTGAGTATGGACTCAATACATTTTGATATATTGGACCTAACACCTGCAAATCATTGAACGATACGACCAAGAAGTCTTTTTTTATTGCAAAACACATAACTGGTTACACGACACAATACTTACAATACAGTACATTACAGAACAGCGTAGTGCATTGCAGTGCATTGCAGTGCAGTGCAGTGCCGCACAGTACATTGGTACACTACTTTGCACTCCACTATACTGCAATGCAATAACAATATAATGCCATAAAATATTTTAATCGACTATTTACCATGCGATTCTTACATTACAAGGAGGTGGTTACTAATACCTAAAATAGCAACATTACCATTCCGCTTAGCTAACAATCTTAAAAGTTAATTCTAGTATTATCGTTAATTATTTTAATACTGGTGCTGTTATCTAGAGTTATTTTCTTTTCAATTTTCATGGAGGTTAACAGTAGCTGTGTATATACTTGCAGCTTAGGTATGGAGCTCTTTAATTTACAAGTATACATGTAATGTCTAGCAAGAAGTAGCAGGTGGTGTAGGAGTACATTCGATACATTTTCAATTAGACCTTGGTAGAAAGAGGGAGAAAAAAATGGGAAATCCGTTCAAGTAAGTTTTTTCAAAATGCTTGGGTATGTTTGCAGTTCCAAAACAGGTGGACCAAAGTATCAGTAGTTTTTTCCCCATAGAAGGATCAAGAGTCCACTTGTTCAATGCCTATCTTATAGAGAAAATCATCTGTCGCAATTCGTCTAAGCAGAAACTTAAACTGGAATAATCTGAGCTTTGTTTCCATGTACAGAGGAATGACAGACATAGTAAAAGTTTATCCAGTTAACGGTCGAATCTCTCACCATATCCCCTTCAGAAAGCCATTTTACTTGACTCTGTAATGGTGTAGAGGCCTTGTCTTGTTCAAGGCGTCTGTAAGATTCTTTGTCAATATTTGAGCGTGACAAAAGCTAGACTCGCTGTCATTTGAAGATGGGTTATCTAAGACTGGTGAGCATACTTTCTTGAATTGTTTTAAGGCTGCCAAAACTTTGAAGTACTCAAGGTAGTTGGTTTTAATATTATATTTAGCGACAAAATGCATTATAGCTGAAGAATGTCTGATCTTTATATATTAGTATATAATATTTTAGAACACGATCATTATAGGGGAATCCTTGTTTACAGTATTCGCCTCATTAGCATAAATTAGCAATTCCGTTTCTGATGGAGTTACAAATAAATCAGTTCTGAATATTGAGAGGTCATAGTACGATTAAATCTGCCAATGAATATGAGCCTGATGTATGGAATACTTTTTGTTCGACACGGGTTTAAAAACTGAAAATTTTACAAAGAATGTATGAGCTCATTAGCGCTTTCGCCACCCATAAATTTTTGAAAGATAATGTCTCCTTGAATATTACACCCAAAGAGCTAAAATTTCACCACGTATTAAATTTCACTAGCTCTTTAGCTGCCTGGAGTCAATTCATATTTAACATGTTTCCTTCTGTACGCAAAGCCTTATGCAAATGAGCAAAAATGCAGACAATGACGTCAGCATAAATCCCATCTATATGTAATGAGTTTAAAATAAGTGATAGTCTATCAGTTTTTAAAACCTATTTTTTATCATTGAGAGGCATAGTGATTGTCGAAGTAGATAGGTATGCATACCTACATTTCTTTTTGACTGGACACATAATCTCGTTCCCAGATCTCTTGTGGGCGAAGCCGAAGAGATCTGGGAACGAGATTACTGGACACATTAACCATAAAGATAAGGCCTTAACAAGTTTCGTTTGATTTAGAGTGTATAAATAAACTAGATACAAAGTGCGTATGTATACATCAACAGATATAGATGTAGAAAATTGACTGAGAGCTATATAAAGATACAGATTCTCAGGAAAATTAAGGCATGGGTCAGCAATTATTTTCCTCAAAACAGTTAGGGGGTGGTGTACGTTCTGAGGCTTGGTTCATAACAACATAAACTTTTGGGAGACAAATACATCGTCTGAAGTGATTATTTTTGACCTGTTAAACTTATGCAAATTAGGTCACGTGACCTGATACGGCCCAAAAAACGTGGAAAATCTTTAAGCAAAAATGGGAACAGTTTGCAAAAAGAAGGTTTCAACAGAACTGGTACGGGACAAGTCCTAATGACAACAGCAAAGGAACTGTGCTTGGCAATTGTTGAATAGTTCATTATTTCTGGAAATAAACGGTTTCTTCTACTAGTACCCAGTCCCCCAATAAAAGTGATTTGTCTTTTTAAAAGTTCCTATTTGCGTATCTTAACTTTTCCAAGCGCAGAAACGATGTATCTAATGACCCTAAACTCATGAAACTAACATCAAAGTTTAAGGACATAAGAAAAGTGTTCCCATTTAACAAAAGAGATGATTTGGCTTGAAGAGACCACGTGACCTAATTTGCATATTTTTGACATTCCAAATTGACACAAACTGTCAACCTTTTGACCTGGCAAAGTTTCATGCTGCTACAACTAAAGCTTCAAAAGATACACTACCCCCTAACTTTCCGAGTGAATAACTGGAGGCCCTTGCCTTAATTTACTTGAGTTATACATGCATATAACTCAGTAGATATGCGTTGCATAACAACTGTATTGCTGTATGAAGTAATTAAAAAGAGCTAAGGTCTTTATGGTCAAGGTTGTAGGATTTTACTAAGTAATAGATGCGTTTAAAATTATAAACACGATAAAAACCGGCTTAAGGAATTAAAGTAGTAACCTAAACAAATTAAAAGGATTATATTTTAGTTTTCCGGAGTAATCTGTTAGGAGGTTACTGGGCTCGAAACTAAGGACGTAAAGAAATAGCTTCTTCCGCTGTTTAGCACTGTGTCGATATTCCAGACGCATACGCCTGAGAGACTTGCTATTTATGATATAGGATCGCAAAATGTCCTTTGCACGGCATAAAATACACACAATGTTCCACCTCCCTCATTATCAGCTGGGTATCTACCTCCTTCTCCCTAAATATGTCAAATTCCAACCATCCTCAGAGACTCAAATGTAAACCAAGAGGAAATGAGCGTTAGAGAGCCAAATCAATGTGAGTAAAGGTTTGTAACAGGCCCGGCTCTTAAACTATCCCAAGCTAAGTTCTGATTATCTCGCCCGTGGATTTCAGCCACGGATTAAACTATACGTAAGGGCGCTGCGTGGTATATAAACAGGAGCTCGGGTGTCCTGCATTGGTCGCCCCCAGTGTCATGTGATCCTCTGAGACTAGATTTGTATCCAGTCTGTACCAGTCTCGGTCATCGTGCACTCTGCTGTTGCGGTGTCACAGTGATTTGGGTATCCCTGAGTTTTGGGTACCCCCGTACCCAAATCCCTAGTGTTTTGGGTACCCAAAACACTGAAAGCTTAAAACTGGGGCAAGTGAAATCATCCACAAGTCCGCTCAAACCCAATTATCTTCTTACTAAGCTTTGTCTCAACAAATTAAAGCGCTATTTTACTTGATATAAAGACAATACGTCGCTGAAAATGGTCGCAATTTAGAACAGACTGTCTGATCCGAGTCCGCAGTATAACGACATACAAAACCGAATTCGCGCGCCAAAGTGCCTTGTATGAACATGCGCTTGGTGCCTATCGATAACCCTTGAAATGCCGTTATTTTAGACACGAAAGGCACATTCTAAACCTCGTATAGTTCGGCAATTAAATTTAATCAATATGCGAACGAACACACTGAGATACGGCCGTCACGCAATATGCACACTAGTCTCAAGCTGTGACTGACCTCTGTGTATGCTGCCTGTCTGAAATAAATTTTGTCTTAGACTTGTTTATTTATCGCTCTTTCCTTGACCATCCCTCCCATTAGATTTTGCCGGCGAACAGTTCTCTATGCCATATAACGAAGTTTTTTCCTTTGTTTTGGGAAGAAATCCAAAATAAGTGTAAATAAAGTGGACAAGGCTTAAATCTTTGGACAAGGGAAACAAGTAAAAGTAGGATACCCAAATCACTAGGGATTTGGGTATCCCCTTCTGAAGTGTTGGCTTGCAATCATTTCTTTAATTCAGGGTAGCCAAATCGACCAAAGATAGAAAGGCAAAGCAAACTCGCAAAGTCGAAGGTCAATCAACAGAGAAAAGGACTAGAAATGCTAAATTGTAAGGGATACTCAAATCCCTAGTGATATGGGTATCCCCTTCTGGAGTGTTTGTTTGTCCTCGTTCCTTTAATTCAGGGTAGCCAAATGAACCGAAGATTAAAAGGAAAAGAAAACTTACAAAGACGAAATTCATTTAAGGGAGAAAAAGACTAGAAATGCTAAATTGTAAGGGATACCCAAATCCCTAGTGATATGGGTATCCCTTCCTAGAGTGTTTGTTTGTTATCGTTTCGTTAATTTAGGTAGCCAAATCCACCGAAGATTAAAAAGGCAAAGCAAAATTTCAAAGACAAAAGGCGTAGAAGGGGGGAAAAGAAAAAAGAAATGCGAAAAATTAAGGGATACCCAAATCCCTAGTGATATGGGTATCCCCTCCCAGAGTGTTTATTTGTTATTGTTTCTTTAATTCAGGGTAGCCAAATCGACCGGAGATAAAAAAAAAAACAAAGCAAACTTGCAAAGACGAAAGTCATCCCGATGAGGAAAGGACTAGAAATGCTGAAATGTAAGGGATACCCAAATCCCCAGTGATATGGGTATCCCCTCCCAGTGTGTTTATTTGTTATTGTTTCTTTAATTCAGGGTAGCCAAATAAACCGAAGACGAAGAGGAAAACAAAACTTACAAAGACGAAATTCATTCAAGGGAGGAAAGAACTCTAAATGCCTAAATGTAGAGGATACCCAAATCTCTAGTGATATGGGTATCCCCGTCCAATATGACTAGGTGTTATTCTTTCTTTAGTTCGAATTGAGGGTAGCCAAATCGACCGAATATACCATACACCATTCAACTCGGAAATGGGCTCCTTTTGAAATAAAAATAACAAAAAGAAATTCATGCCTTAAAGTAGACCGAGAGTGTCCCCGGAGATCTTTAGTAAAATTGTTGATTTTTGACTGAGGAAAAATCTACGGGATACAAAATAGTTAGTCCAAACATTAACGCGATATTTGCATGGTAAAGTATCCAGTTCATCTTGAATGCTGAATGCATAAACGAGCCAGTAAAACATTACAATCAACGATTATTTAACCGGCTTATTCAACCTTTTTTAGAAACTTTTCCTGAATGTTCCCTACGAAGCACTGTGTCGAAAATTACAATAATGTAGGATAGGTTACCGTGTTTGCAAAAGAGATAAGCTGGACGAATATTACTCTATTTACCCTGAATCACATGCGATATGTCATCGGTTCACGTTACACTTCGCGGTAGCTGTACGCAAAGCTTTGCAATAAAGAAGTTGAAAAAAAATTGACGGGTAGAACGTCTATTTTTCTGGTCTCGAGCAAATGTAATAATGTAATATATATCCGATGGAAAAAACTACACAATTTTAAACTGCGTCCACTCAAAACGTTCCTCGAGTCTTTATTCTCATTAGTTAGTCGTTAGTTCGTCGAGTCGTTATTGCATTTTTTGTGCACTTCTAGCTATGCCTTTTTTTCCCTTCCAAACAATCTTTTCTACAATTTTTCAAGTTAAAAGGAATAATTTTTACACCAAATTATATAATAGGAAAATGGTCACCATAATCATTTAAGAGAAAACCTGTGCTTATTTTGTTGTCCAGCTAAGGAAATCTCTTGATTTTGTGTATGTTCACGCGCTCGTGTTCGCGCGCTAGTGACGAGAAAATCGTGCGCAGTAGGGATGCGCAATATAAGGAATCCCCTTAACGAACTCTTCGCGGCGTTTTGTTGTCATGTGTATGCGAAAGCGGCTGTTGTTTATGGTAAATTGTTTTTACCATCCTTGTTTTTTGGAACAGATGGCCCAGAGCGTATGTGGAAATTGTGAATCTCCATTCAGCAAGGTAAGTAAACCTAAAATGCAATGAAAATGAGGAAAGTATCCTTACTCTCCTTTATCTGTAATAGAAGCCGACCATCTCGACTTGGCCTCGAGAAGGACGACATACGTTATAACGATGAAGAAACGATATTTCGTGCTTCTCTTAAATCAAATCTGTATGTATGTTAGCGGCCACAAAGGAAACGCGTAATCTGATTGGCTTATGACAGCGGCCGTCTAACAATCGATACAAACATGAAAGGGAAAATGGGGTTTGAACTTCGTATTTTCTTGCAGTTTGCACATCAAAATATTGATTTGCTTTATAGATTGGTCAATGAGTTATGCTAAAAGAACTAAACAGTTCTCCCATGTAATATGGTGTAACTGACGAATCATGAAACTTTTACATTCCTTTCAGATAAGCCAGTCAAAGCTGAGGAGCCTAATAATACGTAACGTTCTAAAATGTGATGAGATCATTGATCGTTGCCGGTAGGGGAAAAAATTACCCATTACACAAAATAATAGGAAATTTCTCATTTCGCACACTTTACGCGTTCTGATCAGTTCAGATTTATTTTAAAGATAACAATATTGTTTTTTCATTGTATTACTTCAGCAACCGAAACACTCAAATTGAAGAAAAGGTGGGTCCTGACTCACGTAATACGGTGGAAAAAAATCAGATGGTGCTGAAGGAATCTGTCAGTCCGTTGGTAAAGAACGAAGAAGAAAAAGAAAAAGAAGAAGAAGCAATGAAGTTGCGACGCAGATCCAAGATTAAGGTCAGTTTTCTTTTCTTTCCACCTGTCAGTTTTTTGTACTTCGTCTTTTCAGTAGTTTAATTTACTGTCAATTTTTGTTATATTGGTTTTAAGAGAGAAAATACAAGTCGTCGGAATGGTTAATGGCACACCATCTAAAACCGAAGCATGCGCAGCAAAAACTAGGGTAAGCTAGTATCATGGTGAACTGTGCACCAGCACTAGCAGTAGCACAAGCGATCTATCTATTTATCCATCCATCCACCCTTCCGTCCGTCCGTCCGTCTGTCTGTCCGTCTGTCTGTCTGTCTGTCTGTCTGGCTGGCTGGCTGTCTAACCCAGTAAACGGTATTTCGACGTGCAAGGGCCTTACTATACTTTTCTTAACTTTTTCTTCGAAAACAGTGAATCGGAAGATGAAGCAGCAGCGTAGAAGGAAGCCAAGGAAATGATCGACGAGGTAGAAAAACAGGGCGTGCTTAAAACGATCATCAAGAAAGCTTGTGAAATAAGCGAAGAAGCGCTCGCAGACCTTGGTCGAGGCGGTAAAAGAGGCTATTTAGCTTTCCATGAGCTTACCACAGAAAAAGAAGGCGACAATAAAGACGTTGCAAGCTTTCGACAAAGCTTAAGCGCACGATTGCAAGCCTCAGAAACCTTGTCAAGTGCCTTGGAAGAACAATTAGCTCGTCGCTTCCCGAAGCACTTGAGATGGGACAGAGAGACAGTTGCTAGCCCAACGTTGAAAATGATCGCCCACCGTATGACATACGTAACCAGTGAAATACTGCGTCGGTTCAAGAAGTGATTTTTTTTCTCCTTCTTGTGAACTCAATTTTGACTATGGGTTTGCCGAGACTCCAATCTGGTAGTACGTACACAACTGTCTCTATACTGCAGAGGACACAAAGATTCCATAATATCATTAGTAAAAACGGTTGAAAAAATTATTATAATTATTATAATAATAATAATAATTATTATTATTATTATTATACATTTGTATAGCGCTAATACTACGAAATATTCAAAAGTTCTTGACATATAAAAACAAGCTCACAAACTAAAACAAAGATCTATAAAAAGGATAAAATGTGCTAGAAATACAACAACATAAAACGGCTCATGCAACAAAAATTATAAACAGTCGTAGGCGATTTTAAAAAGATCTGTTTTCAATCGTTTTTAAAAATGTCCAAAGACGAGCTTGATCGTATGGCCAAGGGCATACGACCATTTCATTTTTCATCAGGGCATACGACATGTCATTTCTCGCACTTGCCCTAACATTATAAAGCCTAGTTTCAACATTGCCTACTGGATTATATATTCTTTGTTTTGTTATTATAGTCAACCTAACAACTGGTTATTTCCCTTTACACCTATTATATTCTCGTAGGGCGCGTCTATAAAACAAGATAATTATATCAGATGGAGTGTGTAATAAACTGCTGATTTGTAAAGGTGTATTCTCGTTTGGAATGTTCTCGGTACACAGCGATGTATTGGACGTGGATACCAGTATCACTACAGATTTACATATACCAAATATTCAGCTCTCCCTTACATTTTAACATTTCCAATCATTTCCTCGTTGAATGGTGAAGTCTTTGTAAATTTTCTTTGCCTTTTTATCTTCGGTCGATTTGGCTACCCTGAATTCAAAACACGATAACAAACAAACATATTGTAAGGGGATACCCAAATCACTAGGGATTTGGGTATCCCTTACTTTTTAGCATTTCTAGTCCATTCCTTACTGGAATGACCTTTTTCTTTGTGAGTTTACTTTGCCTTTTAATGCTCGGTTCATTTGGCTATACCATGGATTAAAGAAACGATAACAAACAAACACTCTGTAAGGGAATGCACATATCACTAGGGATTTGGGTATCCCTTACAGTTTAGCATTTTGATCGTTGGAATGACTTTCGTCTTTGTAAGTTTTCTTTTCCTTTTAATCTTCGGTGGATTTGCCTACCGTGAATTAAAAGAAAAAAAAAAAAAAGAACAAACAAACACTCGAGAAGGGGATACCCATATTACTAGGGATTTGGGTATCCCTTGCGTTTTCGCATTTCTAGTCCTTTCCACATTGGAATGACTTTCGTCTTTGCTAGTTTGCTTTGCTTTTTTATCTTCGGTCGATTTGGCTACCCTGAATTAAAGAAACAATAACAAATAAACATATTGGAAGGGGATACCCATATCACTAGGGATTTGGGTATCCCTTGCGTTTTCGCATTTCTAGTCCTTTCCACATTGGATTGACTTTCGTCTTTGCAAGTTTGCTTTGCTCTTTTATCTTCGGTCGATTTGGCTGCCCTGAATTAAAGAAACAATAACAAATAAACATATTGGAAGGGGATACCCATATCACTACGGATTTGGGTATCCCTTACGTTTTAGCATTTCTAGTCGTTTCTCCCCTTGAACGCCCTTCGTCTTTGAAAATTTGCTTTACCTTTTTAATCTTCGGTCGATTTGGCTGCCTAGAAAGGGATACCCATATCACTAGGGATTTGGGTATCCCTTACAGTTCAGCATTTTGATCTAGTCCTTTCCTCATTAGAATTAATTTCGTCTTTGTAAGTTTGCTTTGCCTTTTAGATTTGGCTACCCTAAATTAAAGAAACAATAAGAAGCAGGCACATTGCAAAGGCAAGTAATAGGAGAGATAATCAAGGAAAGAGCGATAAATAAACAAGTCTGAGACGAGGTTTATTTCAGACAGTCAACATACACAGCGGTCAGTCACAGCTTGAGACCCGCATGTTGCGTGACGGCCGTATCTCAGTGTGCCCGCTCGCATATTGATTTTATTCAATGGCCGAACTAACCGAGGTTTAGAATGCGTCTTTCTTGATTAAAATGACGTGCATTTCAAGGGTTATCGATAGGCACTAAGCGCATGTTCATACAAGGAGCTTTGGCGCGTGAATACGGTTTTATATGTCGTTATAAATGCGGACTAGGATCAGACAGTCTGTTATAAATTGCGACTATTTTCAGCGACGTTATGTGTTTATATCAAGATTAAGAAAGCTTTTATTTATTGAGACAAAGCTTAGTAAGAATATAAGTGGTTTTTGAGCAGAATTATGGATGATTTCACTTGCCCCAGTCTGTGGTATTTAACGCTTTCAGTGTTTTGGGTATCCCTATTGGGGGTACCCAAAACACTAGGGATTTGGGTACGGGGGTACCCAAGACACGGGGATACCCAAATCACTGTGACGCGGATCAACAAAAAGGAAGGGAGATTATTTTATCATGAAACAAATAGCAGGCTGGTATATTTTTGGTAAGAAATATATATATATATTAAGCTTTATGTTGGTTTCCAGGGCCACTGTCGTTATTGTGGCACGCAACTATCCTTGCTAGTCGCTTACAAAAACATCAATTCATCAGCACATTGATTTAACTCAATGCGGACACCTAGAGAACTAGCAGTAGTGTCCTTATTACTCAGATGACCGCATCAAGCAACCCCTGGCGAAATGAACCTCGCGGGCCAGTGTAATCGATACAACTTCGCACTAAAGCAGACGGTTTAAAAGCAACAGAACGATGTTTAGTGTTTTAACTGCAACTTGAGTTCAAGAAGAATCGACCTTATGTTAATTCCTCGTGCACCAAGGTCTACAAGGGTCAAACACCGGACTGAATAACAAAGTTTTTTTACATGTCACGGTATTCTGCTGCTGAATCAAAAACGCCCTAACCTTTAGAGAGTCAGATCTGAAAATTTAGCCGTTTGATTTTTTCCTTCAGGATTACGCTTAGCTGAGTTGCTCTGTCTTCTTCATCAATGTTTATTTTAATCTTGTTTATTTCAAATCGTTTGCCTGTTGCGATAGCGCAAATGTCCTTGAAATGTACAAGGCAGTGTCTTGTTCAGTGAAATCTTGGGATGCAAACAAGGCTTTTACTGAATACTGTCACAGAAGACCTGCAAAAAATGATCAGTAGAAACAACCAAGTGCAATTCTTGCTCAAGCTGTTAATTGACAAACAATGGATCACGAAGGTTTTCGGTTGCACGCTCACAAATTTATCACGCAATCTATTTTGTGCCTTCCTTTGCATGCACACTTGATAAGTGATATCAGAACTCAAGGGTTATAGTCATGATTACGAATGAAAGGAAAACATATTGACAAATCAGTGTTAAAATAGTTGTATGGTATACAGGGTATGTACATGGCGAAAAGTCCGTGTCGAAGAGAGCTTTCAGCCAAAGGCCCTTTTGGCCTCGATAAGGCCGTTCCAAGTCACGGAGGGCAAAGGTCCTGATACGGATAGACCAAAGCTGGGGAAATATACATTATATTTTTTTCATCTTTAAATTGTTTGGTATTGAAACTCAGAAAAGTTGTGATGCACAATATTCACACGCAATCGAGTGGATAACTTTAATCGTCAACTGGGGTATTGCGGTATTGCAGTATTCTCCACTGATTTGTGGGATACAGTTTGCTTGACGATAGTCAACAAATATTAGAACAAACTTCACAGTTTTCCGATCCTTTTCGGGTTTCTGGTCGTTACACCGAGAATCGACCGAGAAACAAGCTGAAACACCGTAGTCACGCGACTTACGTTACTTGAGTAAAAATAATGATTGTGGTTGATTTGTTCCGATCCTGACGTATCGTGACATTGTGTGTGGTTTTGGTAAATTAAATTTCATTATAAGTGGATCAGAATTTATTTTTGGCAGTTTTAATCTCTTGGTCGACACCGCGACCTTCAGTTCACTGGAAAGTCGTGAAAATCATTGTGGAGCAACGTCGACTCAAAACTAAAATATTGCTGATTGTCAAAGGAACGTGTCTAAAAGTACTAATGCAAGTAACCACGAGAGAAAATAAAGTACCAACGGCCTTTTAAAAATTTTACTGCTGATATTTACTTTCACATTTACAACAGTTGTGGATAAATTATGGAGATTTTTGAGAACACAGATTTGACGGGTTCGTTCGTCTTAGCACAATATGATTTTTTGCGTATACATTGCTGTCATCGTTTTCACGTAAGTCATCACTTTCTAAAATCCAAAACTTTAAAAGAGCCACCAAAGTTTTTATCCTGATCTATCAGGAATAAGGGGCGGTATATTTGTCTGTTTACAGTTTTACAGCTCGGTCGCGTGTTTCGTTTGGAAACCAGCCAATTTTGAATTTCAGTGACACAAAGCTACGATCGCGTTTGTAGAAAAATATATACCTATCTCATGATTTTGAGCCTTTTCAAAAGTTAAAGCATTAGGAAACGTGCTTGTCTAAATGTTAGTTTCTTCAGTACGGATAATCACTCGACAGTCGCCTAGATACCCAAGGTAAATTCCAGATGTTCACGCTATCTTCCGCCCGTCATTTTGGTGTACCACGGAGGTACTGTACGGGTCCGCAAACGATCCCAGGACCGCAAATGATCCCGGACCGCAAATGATCCCCAAATTAAACCGCAAATGATCCCGGACCGGAAATGATCCCCATATTGGACCGCAAATGATCCCGATCAAAAAATAAGGAATGGCATGGATGGTGGGATGGTGTGGATAGGGAATTGGCGTGCGTGAATACCTATGTTTTTATTAAAGCCATCTTATAATTATAATGGCTTACAACTTGATTTTTGTTGTTGTTTTTTTTGCATACTTTCGACTAAACTTTGTTGCTAACTACGATGTTATGAATATCACCACTCAATCATAAAAACACGACTTGGCTTACATTTCTTTGCAATTGTCAGTAAAATTATGATCAGTGCAACACACGCTACATATCCTCCTTTGTTAAACATTGATATTTCGGTGTTATAGTTAAATCACATTTTATCAACCATTAACTCCACTCGTCTAAAGTTTTAAACTAACCACGAAGCAACTATTATGGAAGACGCTGTCACCTGAGTAGACCCACAAGCCTACAACGCTTCATCACTCTGTAAAACATCTAGTGTGTAGCACTGGATTTTTGAACAAATTTATTTTGTAATTTTTACTTGGTCGTATTTTGGCTTTAATTCCTCGGAAATGACTACTTGAGTATTCTAAGAAGCCAAAATTCCAAGCTATAGTTATGAAGTTCAGCTTCATGGCCACGTAAGGCCAAGGCTTGCTCTTCGTTTTGTCAATTAGCTGTTTGATAGATGTTTGATACTATCGCCACCGGCATTTCGAGAATGTTTACAAGTATGTGTTTTTCTAGGACTTCTAATTCAATAGATCGTCTTCATGTGACATGTTTTTATCCTCATCAGGCATAAGAGGCGGTATATTTATATCTGTTTACAATTAGCGTGCTTCGTTTGGAAACCAGAGCATTTTGAATTTCAGGGTTATGGAGCTGGCGTGACACAAGGCTACGCCGGATTGAGTTTGTTGAAAAATATATACTTATCTCATGATTTTGAGCCTTTTTAGAAGTTAGAGCATTAGGAAAAGTGCTTATATAAATGCTTGTTTGTTTAGTACTGATAATCAGTCGCCTAGAAAGCCAAAGTAAGTTCCAGATGTTTACACTATATTCCGGCCGCCATATTGGTGTACCACGGATGTACGTACACCAACATGGCGTTTTCTTACTGGACTCTGTAAATTTCTGGGAAACATTTGCGACGAATATCTGAAGTTTGGAGAAACGCACAGGCCTAAAACTTGGGGAAGTGTCTTATTTAGTTATCTTCTACAGC
>NC_138153.1:17538064-17583064 GCF_964199315.1 Orbicella franksi
GTGATAGAACACCCAATCAATTTTGAGGGATCTTAAAAAGAACTCAAATGACTTGATTTGTGAGAACTTTTTCAATTTACATCTATAATTGACAAATTTGTCGCAAGCGCATTGTAAAAACGCACAATAATGCCACTGTTGTTTTTCTTGCTCACTTGTAGGTGAAGCCGCAGGGATATGTCGATACCCACATCATGCTTATATCGACTTTAGGAACGTGCTCAAATATTCTGGAACAATTTTTTCCCCCGATTATCCCGTCCCTTATCCTGATGATGCATATTGCTTTTGGAGATTCTTTGCTCCTATTGGTAAACGAATGACGTTAAAGTTTGTGGATTTTGAACTTAGAGGAAGTTCCATGAATGATGTTCACAATGATTGCAATGATGACATGGACCATATTTCTATAGATCGCCATTTGTGGTCACATTATTGGAGCATGTATTGTGGGAACCAGACGACCTTTGAGGTTTATTCCACCGGTATTGAAATGCATGTTAGATTTCGTGCCGTCCCCGTTGGTGTGCGAGGAAAAAGAGGTTTCAAAGCACATTTTGAAGCTGTCGATCCGCGTGACTTGACAGGTATTTGGGCCGTCTTGCTACTTACAGTACTTGGTCTACGTTCTTTTATTTCTTAGTTTGTGTAACTCTTTGAATGCCATATACGCCTTCTTTCCGAGCGAAAGACGTAAGATTTTTAACTCGGGAATTTCAGTATTTTCGAAGACGACCAGATCATATCGAAACACGTCCGAAGATTTCCGAGAACGTTTTGAAGATTTCCAAAGATGTTCCAAACATTTCCAGGTCGCAGTGGATGAGTTCCCCTAACCAGAAGCAAGTTGCCAGTGCGTTTCCCTTCTGAGAGGGTCTGTACAGGGTTTCAGTAGCTGACAGCTGAGAATTGGTTAAAATTTTAACTGTAGTTGAGAAGGATACGTTTCATAAACGCATAGTTGAAATCGAAGATCTGCAAAACTTACTGGTTGCTGAGATGCACATGTGGGCTTCAAACTGAACTGATAGCCGAGAAATCGCCGAAAATTTAATTAACAGATTCCAGCCCGAGATACAGACCTCCTCTAAAATAGGAGAGTTTGGGGGCTGTCATTTACCTGAACGATTGTCTTCTAGTTTCTGGTTGAAGTTTACCGATTTTTCGCCAGTGTGGTACATAAGGAACTCATCTATTTTGTCATGGCTATTTTTCGTAACTTGCGGTCGCATCTTAGTTTTAACTTTTTACTGGTCTGGCGGTGTAATCAGTAAGTGTGAGATCTAGATCGAAAGTTGTTACACAGCAGGCGTGGCGACTTTTTGGTATAGAATATGTCAATGCTGTTCACGCATTTTCTCCTTTCTTAACCAGATTACCTTCATCTATGCCCCAAAATGCACGCAGTAACGAAATTAGCAGATTTGACGAAATTTCGCCTCGTTGAGTCAATGTTCATGGATTTGACGATTTTGGCGAATTTTAGTCAAAAGTGTCGAAGTGAAATCAGCTTGGCCAGAATTGTGAAAGGCACCTCATAAGATACCGCCCTAACATGACATGTTAGTGGATTTGAGGATTTTTGCGACCTTTCGCCAGCCATCTCATTGGATACGGTCCTCACATATTGGTCCCAAGTTTCGTCAAGTCTGCCAATTTCGTATAGAAATTTCGTCAAATATGCCATTTTTGTTACTACATACATTTCCGGACATGTCTCATTACCACTGACGATATTCTTTTGGAGGTCGCTACCTTTATATAGTCTCTTCTATAAATATCAATAATAGCTTTTTACAGTCTCTTCCATAAATATCAAGAGGTTTAACGAGTGATTTAAATTTATCGAATATATACTTGTTTTCAGTTTTCGATGAGGAGTTGTGTCTCCCAGAAAACACCAACAATCTAAACCTAAAGTTAACTGGTTCGCATGGAACTCTACAAAGCCCAGTAGAACAGTACATCCCAGGACTTCTTTGTGAATGGCTTATCACTGTACCAGAGGGGAAGCTCGTGGAACTCAGCTTTGACAGATTTAAACTTCCTCCGGAAAGCGAATCGATAGGATGTCTCTACGATTCGGTACAGGTTTATGATGGAGATTACAAAAGCGGTGATTCGTTAGGAATTTACTGTGATAATGCAGTTCCAGAACCCTTGAAGTCAAGCGGTCGGTACATGTGGGTTCGTTTCATATCGGACGCTGGATACGATTCAAAATATCCGGGGTTTAAAGCCACATTCAACGCTGTGGATAAACAAGTTAAAAGTTAGTTAAATGTGTTTAAGAGTAGGTATGATACCATATCATTTTCAGAAATAATGGTCCCAAGCCTGGAAGAGAACCTTAATTTGATTGAATTTTGGTCTGAGCACAGTCCTGAATTAGGCGCATGGCTTAGTTCAAAAGGGCTGTCCTTCCAAATTCTTGTTCCCATCTTCATTTCAGTTAAACTCAGCAATTACGATTAGAGAACTCAAACTCCTGCTAGTTGACAGACCAGACTTCCTTGAGTGTCGCACAGGGTGCAGAAAAAGGTTTTCCACTCTAGTCTGTTCCCAGCTCTGTAGTCACAAACTCACTACAAAGTTAACTCTACCAATCAAAATTATTTCTGTCCTTCTCCACCATTCTCGACCGCTTCTTTCTGGGTATTTAGCGTGATCTTGCGTTTCCCTTGCTTAATGGTATACTTACGGTATGGGATAAAATCCGCCATCGTTCTAGACTGCTGTCTCTTTATCAGAATGAAAAATTGTGATTCAGTTTTCCTTTAAGTTCAAATCGACAAGAATTAAGAGGAAACTGCAGTATCGAAAGTTTTGTGGCCTCTGTCATCTCTGTAGTTCAGTCTTTTTTAATTGACTGTACGTTTTAATTCAAAGTGATTTCTTTTGCTAATTGTGTCGTTTGTTCTATTTTGTATTTAGACAGTTTGGCGATAATAGTCGGCACCGTATGCGGTGTGATATTCCTCGTGATTGTAGTGGTCTGCATTGGTGTTTGTCGTGCAAAACGAAAGAAGGCGCGCAACACTGTAGCGGGTGTCGGAATCCCAATGTCGACAATTGCAACTTCAGCATCTCACACCACACAGCCTGGAGAGGTTGAAGATTTGCCTGAACCAGCAGGAAACCAATATCCGTACCCACTTCCCCCAGTGGGGTCTACTCCAGACTCCAGAAGCCCAGCAGTATCATCTTCAAATCCAAATCCAGAAGAATCACCACCACCCTACCCTGGAGAAGAAAGTGTCCCACAGTACCTACCTCCGGGTGAATTATATCCATGGCAACAGAGTGGTAACAGTACTTAAACTCCCGAGGGTCAATAGAGTGGTTTATTCAATTTCTGTCTCATCTAACTCCAGAGAATGCCACGAAGATGAATGGCAAGAGACTGTTGCGATCCAAGGCTAGTAGTTGTAACATTTCAGCCAAATCTCGTAATTACGCAACTAATTAGCATTCAATTATGAAGACGTCCTTCATTTAGCCCAAAGTGTGTGGAGATTTCCGTGTAGTGTAGTATCTCTAGTACAACAAACGACAACCTTATTTTCACTGCAAATAGTAAAGATATACACAAAAATCAGTATGCCTGCCACTGAAAGCAGCAGTGACAGGCTATTCGAGGTGGAGGCAGGCCAAGTATTGTTGAAATTTAACCCTATGTAGCCCGGTCTCTCGTTTCCTTCGTAAGCTTATATTATTGTTGAGTGTGAGTTAGAAACTGTTTTAACTAGTAATAGACTAAACTTTTCATAGTTTCTTTGGGGGAAGCGGTTGTATCTGTGTGATATCACTGCCCGTGAAATGCTGTGGTTCTCATAGCATTAGAAATAGAACAAAAAGTACATATAATAGCTATATACTTAAATACAGATTCAGAAAAAAAGACTATTATATGGGTATATAGATTGAAACTCAGTTTCCAATTCAGATCGACCCTTTTTTAAGCAAGACACCTTTGGCACTGGAAACGTATGCCCATTAGCAGAGAGTAATGTGTACAGAAACAGACAGCGATATAGATAAACCAACAAGTGTGGACTGATAAACAAACAAGTGTGAACTGATAAACCAACAAGTTTGGACTGATAAGCCAACAAGAGTTAGTGTGGACTGACAAACCAACAAGTGTGGACTGATAGACAAACAAGTGTGGACTGATAGACAAACAAGTGTGGACTGATAAACCAACAAGTGTGGACTCGATGCATTTGAGCCAAGAGAGGATGAAAAGTAAGAGAGGTAATCAAGGTAACCTCTCTCAAATTAGTTTTACATCACTCCCGGCTTCAAAACTTCCAGAGTTCTGAAATTGTAGCCAATCCTGTAACGTGAACTTGTACTCACGTGGACAGACCAGTCAGGTTTACACACAGTATCATCCTCCGCAAAAACATCTAAACGACGGCGTGGTGACGTTCTCGGGGAACTGTATACCAGATCTAAAAACAACAGGAGAGGCGCTACCTTAAACATAAGGACCTATTTGTGGGATTAACTTAACCTTCATGCTCTCTTAACTATACATATACAGATATCGATATACATAAACACAATTCTGAGTATGGACTTTTTGTATTTTTATATATAATCATGATCTTAGAACACGATCATTATATGCAATATTTTTTTTAAAAAGTAAGTCTATTAGGTTTTAAGACCCAGTTTACCAGAGGACCAGGCAGAGGTGATACATGCCATCTCTCCCTTTTAGATGAAACTTTGCCATATCGAAGGTACTACTCTAAAAGACAAAGTAGGCCGGCTTTGTGATTTTTCCCTTAGGAGTTAGACCACTCCCCCCCCCCCTGTTTTTTTTGCCCAAAATCCCAAAAATGTCACTAAAATAAGCATCAAATTTAAACACCGCTCCTGCTTACAGAATACATTACATTTCATTGGTATTTCACACAAATAAAGATTGGATCTATCTTAGTTCACACCAGGAATTTCAAGTCATTTGAAGTGACAGGCGCCAATCAAGGAATGTCATTTCCTACCCATGTTACGCAACATTTAGCTATAAGGCAAATTAGCTCAAATTCTAACTCAAATATTGCTTAAATCCAACTTTCTAAATCAAAACTAATTTCATCACATTTTAGATTCACCCTTGGCCTGATGAAATCAAGAATAAAATTTTTGGCGTCTGTTATTTCTTGGACAAGCGGCTAGTTTTAACAAAGAGACAAGGGCGAAATCTAAAAATATTAGATGTTATAGAATCAGTTTATCAAAGTTATTTCTATGTTAATGTCATTAACAAAGTCTTTGAATATTATTTAGGGCAGTGGAAGCTCAACGAATGCAAAACTCTTTGCAATATCCCCTAACCCTCGGACGTACAAGTGGGGAGGGGGGGGGATGCCATTCCCCCAATATGGTATTTTCAAATTTTTGAAAAGACGATTTACTCTAAGGGGCTGAAACGTTCATTAGCTGTTCATTCATCCTTCGCGAATATTTTGATATGTCAATTGTGTGTCCATCATTTTTTATGTTTCCATAGCAACCACTAGTTTCATGTAGGTTTGGCCAAAAATCAACTTTTTACCCAGGCAGTGAGGCTTGGGTTTAAATTTCAGCTCCTTTTTTTTTTGTTTGTTTGTTTTTTCCACGTTCAGTCACAAATCCCCGTCTGGTCTCTAAAGCGCATGCGCCACCTGTGCATGCGCACAGCATATGGAATTTACAGAGGTTGTCGTCGAGAAAAGTTAACACGGATTCCATGATTTCTAGGGCGATGAAATCACATACAAACGAACACACCGTTCAAGGTAGACCAACACTAAAGGATGTTAAGCTTTTTCGGAACGGGTCGCAAGCCTTACGAGAGATCAATTTACGAGAGAACATTTCGAGTGAATCATGAATCATGTTATACCAAAGGAGCCATCAACCGGGACTATCAACTCTTCAACTTGATAAAAAGCATCTTCAGAAGCGTCTTCGTATTTTTAGACGTGATCGTGAACCAAGCAGAATCCCAGCACGAGCTTAAGAACGTCTGAGCAGCAAGAGCAAAAAGGTTAGAGAATTTGTTTACAAATTCATCTGTTCGAGTACACTTTAGTAAAATGCTCTGAGAAACTTCGTAAAGTATAATAAAGATAAAATCTCGAACTAAACGATATTCTCTCGTTATTTGCTTGTAACAGAGTTATGTGTCTTTACAAGAATGAAGCCCATGTAGCGAATTATTGTACATTTAAACTGAAAGAAACTAATGTATGTTGACCCCAGCAAAACAATTCTCGGCTTGCACTGTCATGCAATCCTGATACAATAAAAAATTATTCGAAAACGATTTAGTGGATAAAGTCAAGAAATTGTGATGTTATAGGAGATTAATAAAGATGACACTTACCTAATTTTTAAGTCTGTGCGTTTTCCCAAACCTCAGATATTCGTCGAAATATTTTGCACAAATTTACAGAACCCAGTATGGAGCCGCCACGTTGGTGTACCTCCGCGGTAAACCAACATTGCGGCCGGAATATAGTGTAAACATCTGGAACTTACTTGGCTATCTAGGCGACTGATTATCTGTATTGAGCAAACAAGCATTTACATAAGCACTTTTCCTAATACTTTAACTTCTGAATGGCCTAAAAACGACGAGATAAGTATATGTTTTTCGACAAACGCGTTCGTAGCTCAATGTCACGCACCGCCATAACCCTCTTGGGAAACGCAAAAACGAAAACAACAGCAACAGCAACAACGACAACGACAAAGGCTAAGGAAAATAGACTGAAACGTTCATAGGCTGATATAAAGACCTTGAATCATTTGACTTCCTAAAGACCTGCAAACTAGTAATAAGCTATTAATCGACTTCAAGAAATGCAATCACAGGCAGAATAGCTTGAGCACATCGATTCGATTGAATTTCGTACGACTTCAAATGCAGAACATTTAGCTCAATTGCAATATAGCTAGTGCTTCTCAGTATAACGACTGCCTGGGTACACGCAGCAAGCGTCTAGTTTTGACATAATTCTGTGTTTTTTCCAGTTTTCTTCATCAAATTCCAGAAATTCACCAATTTGTTCATTTCACAAGCATTCTGGCTTGATTTTGTATCAATTTCCATTACTTCTTGACTTTTTAAGGAAAAGGTAAAATCCAAGATGGTGGATCCACGATGGCGGGTCAAATGACGACATTTGACATTATGGCATCACAGCCATTGAATCATGTACCATTTTTGTAAAACAAGCTCAGGGCTATCTAATCAATGTAACTTTAGTACGCTGTGCGTTAACAGGACAAAAACCAGAGGGGGTTCCTTCCATTTCCCCCTTATACCACGGTGGGGGTACGAGTTAGCTTGTACGTCCAAGGGTTAAATAACAGTGCAAAACACCTAAATTCTATTCGTACAATCTAAATATGGGAGTGAACGGCCGTGATGTTGGAATTCTAAAACATTGACTAGTTAGATGAGAGTTTTTCTCGGCGTATCTTGCTTTTTAGATTACTCTTGAAACCCTGCGCAATCATCACAGGTCAAGTACTTGATGTTGCAATTGATTATTGTCAACTCTTACTTTACACTCAGCATACAAACTCATCAATCCTGAGAAGTATTATTTGCTGAAATTATTCTTTGCCCTCTTTCCGAGTTCAAAAAACCCTTGAAATTGTCATTTTTCTGCATCAGACATGCAAGTAAACACGCACAGTTGTATATAATACTTCAACTGTAAAATTGAGCTTTAGCTAACTTTTACGAAAATGCGTTTTTCTTCTGAAAGTTCCTATACTGAATTAAGCGCAGATTAAGGTTATACCTCAAAGATGTTAGTACATAACATTGTAAATAATCGCATGTCTGCGAGTAAGAAGATGTGTGAAAAAAAATTACAATTCTGAGGAAAAATTGAGCCTCGAGAAGATCTAGTAGCTGAAATTATCTGAAACCGAGGGTCCAAGCGAGCACACATGACAACATACACGGCACCAAGGTTTGGCCCAGTCGAACTTTTTAAATTTTTCTAGGCACTCAAGAAGTTCGAGTGGCTCTTGGCTATCCTTTTCTTTTCTGCTCAGTAACCTCCTGCCTCCTGTGTATATCCGTAGCTCCATGGCGCTGTGAAATAAGTGATTTGTTTTTTCTGGTGACAAGACCATATTACATATTCTACATGGTGGATGGTAAAGTAGCTGGCAAGTAGTACTGTCTTCGTACTGCAAGCCTGGTCAACTGAGATCTCTTCTGCTTCATCTTGAGACGGACTCAGATCAGCCTGGTGCATGGCTAGTCGGCCACTTGTGTACATTACAGACAACATGCTGAAGTACTCGGCTATTTGGTCTGCAACAAGCCACTCTTCTTTGCTGGACATTTTCCTGCCACAACTGTCTTGCACAGTCTCATCTTACTGCACTAATTCACTACGCTTTCGTCCTGTCCCCTCACCTTCCAAGAATGTTCTTTTCGGACATGTGTTCACTTTCTCAGAAAAGCGGGTTCCTCCTCGTGATGTTTACAGACCCATCCCTTTGAGATTTCTCATGTGGATCATCATCACCAAAGGACGTTTGGGATTTCAACACATTTTATCTTGATGCTGTCTATGCCGTTTCTCTCTCTAACTTCATTAGGTGTTTACCCACATCCATGTGTCTCTGCAGACTGCAAAAGACTGCTATGCTTTTGTGAATCCCTCTTCAGGGTAGAAGGAATACACTCTTGTAGCTTTGACAACTTGGGACTCTTCTTCAATAGATTGCGAGGTCCTAGACCATAGTTAATAGAGGGGAATGGTTGTTAAGCCCGGCAAACATCAAAGGAGCAACAAAGATGCCAAGATTTGTGTTGGAAGGTCCACGGCTGTGCAAAATCTTTTTTTGCGCTCATACACTATCCATGAATTACGTAACCAAAACGTTTCTATTGGTCAGTTACCCGGTCAGTAGTATACAACAATTGTGTTTTGTGCACGGTCAAGGCCAAAAAAGAGAACAAACAAAAACATACAACAAAGAACTTTGTTGAGTTTCATAATAATCCCCTTCTATTAACTATGCCTAGACTGAGGCTTACACTTGTCAAACTCCTGGCTGTATAAGTAGCAGTCTATCTTGCAGTACACTTAAGGGCTGCTCTATGCATGAGTCTGCAGGCCCTTGAGGTCTTCCAAATCCATTCCCCGTGTGCAGGTGTGAAACGTTTACCAGGGCCCAGATCATAAACCTTCTACACTTTCAAACCTCCGGACTTGAAGCTAAAACATTTTAGAGACAGGATCCCAGACATTGTGTGCTTCAAGGTCTGGCCTGACTCTTGAGTCTTAACAATATTATCGATGCCTGACACTCTTTAACCCGCCATAGGATATCACTAGCACTTTTAATGTCGTGGCCTTTATTTATGTTACAACGCACATGGCTCTGCATTGTGGCAATTCCTCTGTCACAGAGGTCCTTTCCAGCCTGTGGATCACTGAAATCATATCTGACGATCTTAATGCCTGTGCACTCTCTAAGGCTGGGAAGTGAGTGGATAAGATGAGAACAAAGGTAACATCCGGTATTGTCGAACTTTCTTGCAAAAAAGTTACAATTGAGCAAAACATCGAGATCATTCTTATCATTGGAGTGTGCACATCTATAAATAGAGATTGAAATCCCTTACGCAGTGGTAATAAATAATAAATAATACAAATAAATACAAATAAATATAATAAATAATAATAATAACAACAACAAACTATTAATTATCACTTAGTGATATTATTTGCTGCTGATCAAGGTCTTTGGTTCTTGTTCCCATGCTTTCAAAATTATATGCACAATGTTTATCTTTATACTAATTAAGATTTACTTGCCTGCTTGATGCAGCGAAGTAAAAAAAAAATCAGAGATGTTTTTTAACTCGATTCGCATGAAATGGACATTCATTGGGTGAACTCAAGAGTTAATATATGAGGGCAAACAATTATGTCAGCAAAGAATACCTCTCAGGATTGATGAGTTTGTATGCCAAGTGTAAAGTAAGAGTTGACAATAATCAATTGCAACATCAAGCATGTGACCCGCCCGTGATGATCGAGCAGGGTTTCGAGGGTAATCTAAAAAGTGAGATTTGCCCAGAAAAACTCTCATCTAACTAGTCAATGTTTTAGAATTTAAACATCACGGCCCTTTATTCCCATATTTAAATTGTACAAATAGAATTTAGGTGTTTTGCACTGTTATTTTAGCCCTCAGATGTACAAGCTAACTAGTACTCCCACTGTGGTATAAGGGGGAAATGAATGGAACCCTCTTGGGTTTGCGCTCTGTTTAGGCACAGCGAAATAAATTTACATTGATTAGATAGCCCTGAGCTTGTTTTACAGAATGATACCATATTTGTTGGTTTTGACGTCATATGATGCCAAATGACGTCATTTGACCTGCCATCGTGGATCCACCATCTTGGATTTTACTTTTTCTTAAAAAGTCAAGAAGTAATGGAAATTGATACAAAATCAAGCCAGAATGCTTATGAAATGTACAAATTGGTGAATTTCTGGAATTTGATGAGGAAAACGGAAAAAAATACAGAATTATGTCAAAAAAAGTTGATTTTTGGCCAAACCTACATGAAATTAGTGGTTTCTATGGGAACATAAAAAATGATGGACACACAATTGGCATATCAAAGTATACGCGAAGGATGAATGAACAGCTAATGAACGTTTCAGCCCCTTAGAGTGAATCGTCTTTTCAAAAATTTGAAAATACCTTATTGGGGGGATGGCATCCACCTCCACCCCCCTCCCCCTCCCCCCCCCCCCCATTGAAAAAGGTGTCAGTAACTGGAGCTGACCGGCTTACGAGTATAGTTCTTGTATGCGGCCACTAGAGTTGTAAGGGAACGATGGCCGCCTACGGAGGTTTGCCCAGCTTACAGTAAACATTGGGAATGTAGAAAGATCGCCAAATTATTATTATTTTTTTGTTTTAATGTCGCTTGTGCAATGCTGCGATAATGGCGATAACTACCTCTACAGAGTACTGTATACTGTATACTGCAGTATTAGAACTGGCCCTTTTGTGATTGAAGAACACTATAATTGCAGCCAGCAGTAACATATATAGGCATTAACGATCTCACTGCAACAAAAAGCAGTGATACAGTTTACAAATGTTTTCGAGTATCTTTTAAAGTCAGGACCAATTGCTTTCGGGTGTCCGCTTAAGGGAACTTGAAAACAAAGGAAAAGTCTTGGTCGTTGTCCGCGGCCGCTTACGAGACTCAGTAAAGACAGAGTTCAGTTTTAAGGGACTTCAAACGGGATTTTGAGAAGGCGGTCGTAAGTAAAGCTGTCCGCTTACGAGAGTTTCCTTTAAGAAAGCTTCCGCTGTATTTTATACCATGTTATTATATAAGAAACATTACAATGTTCACAGTTCTAAACATGACGATTTTCACAGTTCTCAGAAAACAAATGACATTTAAACGTATAAACGCGTGTAATTGCCACGCTTGTACGGTAATGTCCATCATTCCTTAAGCATTTCATGTTAGCATCACTGGGAAATCAAGTTAACCGACCACCCACGTTCCGTACCGACATGGTGGCTTTCGCTATCTGGACGGTCTCCCACGAACACTGGAACATGTTTCAGGTACAACTTGTACATAGGTAACTCCACTGCTTGACGGCTGCCGTGCCTTGGGTTATGGTCAACCGCACTATAAGTTGACAATTCCGCAAGAAGTTCAGGTTCCCTCACATTGTCTGGCTGGTTACTGTTATCTACGCCAATGCAATCAGCATTCTGTAATGAAATCGATATAGTGATTGCACGAGCTAAGGTGCGCGTGCTAAGATGTATAACGGTTGTATTTGAATGTATGCTCGCACAAGTTCGAAGACTAAGAGACGGTTATGTGGCGAGTACGGAATGCACAATGTACTCGTGATACAGGATATATAGGAGACTCACGTTATGTAGTAGCCTGTATGTGTTAGTAGACTTGCCGTGTACAAGTAACTGAACGTTAAGAGTCGAGTAATTAAACCGTTGGCTATTGGAAAGTTTGAGTGGAAGTTGTTGTTGCTCGCGCGCGTTACAATTCTAAGGTCTAGGAGTAACCGTCGATTCTGCTTCGACAAGCTCAACCCGTTAACTTCTCTCTCATAAACCGGAGCTGATTGTCCGTCTTCGACAGACACTGGAGAATCTACATCTGATGCCTCTCTCTCTTCTCTCAGATTTGATAGCTGGGTCTGCCTTTTTGGAATCCATCTCTCCAGTTGGGGTCTCAGGTAAGGCTTTAATCGATCTGAATGAACGACCTTCGACTTGGCCTTCTTGCTCTTCTGGATTCGGTACACTGCATCAGACAGCAAGGGTATAACCAGATACCGGGTCTCTCCCAAGGACAGTCAAGTTTGGCATTTCTCCCTTTCTTTCTCCGAACTTTGTGCAGCCAAACAGAGTCATATGCAATAGTAAGTTGTCTACCAGCAAGCCGTTTATTAGAGCTCCGCTTCTAGCGCGTGGCTGCCTTGTTTAAATGTGTGGCTTCATAGCTCAGTTGGTAGAGCATCGCACCGGTATCGCGGAGGTCACGGGTTCGAATCCCGTTGAAGCCCTGATTTTTTTCAGGCTTCTTCTTTCCAGTTGCTTAAATTGGAAAATTTGCTGCGATGATCATACTTCACTTTCATCTACTACCGCAGTTCAAATATGAATTATTTCATATATACTTCACACAAACGAAAACCGTAGAAAACGCTAATTTCATATATGCTGCGATCTATTCCTTTTCATCCAAACATGAATTTAAGCTGAAGGTTTAGTGTTTTCACACATATCGCGATGGACGCGTCCTCGACACAGTCTGTCAACATTCCAGAGACATTTAATGCGTACCAGTACAGCTCGGAATTTATAAGTTAGATTTCTGCTCTTACCATTTCCACATCTTTCGATTTTTCGACAGAATGTGCCGCAGCATTACTATCTTTTAAATACCCTTGTACTTACGGTAAGCTAACGATAAAATTTTGAAAACTGACTTGGTTCTCTGTCACGGCGGGCGCCTTTAGCTTTGACCTACCAACTTCTTTGTTTTTGTAATTTTCCAGATGGCTTCTGTTAGTATTAGTTGAGACTCCACAACAGTGTTTTGGTTGGATGTTACGGACTGATGCTCCTGTTGCTCCCGATAGCTTTCATCCTTGGTCGGGTGAGTTCATCGATCGAGGAGAGCACATAGAAAATAGCGCATCTTAATTCTTTCATTCGCGCATAACCACAATTCCTTGCGTCTCTGATCTTACCGCCGACCACAACACCTTGCGGTTTGCTCGAAAAGTGGGCGATCTCCCCTATATTGCAATATTTTTATCGGTTAGATCTGCTGCTTCGTTCGTTCACTTCAGGCTCACAAACTGCGGCAGCTATAAGTTAAAACTAACTCACCCCTTGTGCGTCTCATGTAATTTTTTGGTGATCTCTACCATGTTGCGCCTTCTTTGCTATTACTGTTATTCCCTTAGCTTCATAAGACGGAGTCTTCCGAATAGCTTAGGACGCGCTCTTTAGAAATTACGATAACTTAACGAAAAGGCGATTCTTTTGAGCATTATGAATAACTCAAGGTCGAACATAATATTTCAAAAGAAAAATAAACGCAACAACACGACGTTCCGGCGTCATCTTGTCGCCATTATCAAATGCAGATTAAAAAAGGTTCAGTTCAGATATATACCAGCTTAGGGGTTAAGGAGTCAAGAATAATGCGAGAAACAATGTCAGCTAATTGAACACTCTTGGCCCAATAGGGTCCGCTTGTGTGTTTAAGTTTGGTCTTTTTTCTTTGATTAGCAACATCTCGTAAATCAAGCATTCCAGTTTCCCTCTGCACTTCTTTAAGATGTTGAATTGCTTGTGCATATTTGGTTGGTCTTGGTTGTGACTTTCTCGAAGGTGTTTTCCGACAGCTATGTACTTATGCTCATTAACACGTTGAAACAGGTGGCGACGAGTGTTGACACAAGTTACATTTGAATTCATAAACAACGCATTGCTGATTTACTAGAAATGATTTCTATGATTTCCATGAGATTATTTGTACATATACATTTATTAATCACAGCACAGGGAAACAAGATATTTACACTTGTTGACATAAGATGAAAGACGTGTTTCACGCAACCAATAATCAGCTAAAACTTAGGGCCATGTGGAAAGTGGAGTTAATCATAACAACGAAAAACAAAGCAGAAACTGAATTATAGGGAAGATATTTGTTTACAAACATTGTTTTCGTCATTTAAATGTACAAAACGTTAAACAAAATAATTCTTTGTTTCACCAACCAATAGTTCTCTGGTTAGCATACTAATAACAACAGATGACGTCACTGATATCTTTGCCATACATTGCGAGAATTTACAAGCTTTATTGATATTAAGACGTCTTCTTTTTACTCTGTAAATATCTATATGAGGGCTACTGGTTTTTCAATGATTACTGTTGTGTGCTACCCTCGAGAAATAATTAATTATTATCATTAGTAGTAGTAGTAGTAGTAGTAGTAGTAGTAGTAGTAGTAGTAGTAGTAGTAGTAGTAGTAGTAGTAGTAGTAGTAGTAGTAGTAGTAGTAGTAGTGTTAGTGTTAGTGTTAGTGTTAGTGTTAGTGTTAGTGTTAGTGTTAGTGTTAGTGTTAGTGTTAGTGTTAGTGTTAGTGTTAGTGTTAGTGTTAGTATAGGTAATCATACGGTTTTGAGTTCAGTTTGGAATTAATTTGCTCGAGTGAGTTTTTCAAAAAGCTGAACCATATGATTACTTATTAATAATATAAACATGAAAAAAAATTGCGTGGAGGAAATGCCGGAAGACCTTTCTTGAAAACATTTTTTCTCATTCGAGAAAACTTTTTTCAAAGTTTCTGCACTAAATTTTCGTCATCATTTTATGTGATATCACTGGCTTAGAAAAGTTCCTATTTTCTTTCAGCCAATCATAATCCAGAATTACGATGTGTAATTTACACTGGTGTTACACTTTTTGCACTGTTACAATTTTTGCAGTGGTGTTATACTTTAACTGCATTGCTCTCAGACAAACAGAATCGAGTAATTTTTTCATGTATATTATTATTATTATTATTATTATTATTATTATTATTATTATTATTATTATATTGTTGCATCCACCTTCAGTTTTAAATTAAACAGTACTTACGCACCAAAACTATTCCTAGGCGAATGTACCAGGGGTTTCATTAACTTTTTCAGCAGGGGTAGGGGGTTGCGACTAGTTTTCACAGGTGGGCAAAACTATTCGAATTGAAATTTTCTATAACAAAAACGTTCCGCTAGATGGCCAAACCAGGGTCAATTTGCCGGGTGCTCAACCCTTAATGAAACCCCCGGAATGTACCTATTAAAATTACACTTCTTCTGCTATTCTGGCTTTGTTTGTTTATTGTTATAGCAGGTTTGAGCCAAGGAGTGTCAGTAGTCCGTGTAGTGTGACCGTCCGACCAATTAACAATTATTCCATGAGACCGCGTTGGATATGAAGTGATTAATAACCAACGAGCGCGTAGCGCGAGTTGGTTATGATCACTTCATATCCAACAAGGTCGAATGGAATAATTGTTTTAGTATATTCTCAAATCGGGTTTTTGCCGCCGATTTTTATTTCAACAATTTTACAAAGCGGTGAAAAAAACATACAACTTCCGGTCACATGCGCGCCGTGATCACCTGATTATTACATCACTGAATGAGCTGAATGAAATTTGACAGCTTCACAAACGACAAACTGTGGTCAACTGTTAAACAAAATCAACCTTGAAATATTCAAGCGTTCAAATGCAAGGGAAAAAGACCGCTTCGGAAGCTTTCAAGTGTTTAAATAGTGTTCAAAGTTCAGGAAGATTTTCCTGATTCTCCGCCTCCGTAGTAGTTGTGAACTTGGACATTGCAGTTGAAGAAAACCTGCGGAAAGCTTCTTCGCTCGCTTTGCCGAACCTCGGTGTTTACGAACTGATTTTGGACTAAAACTGTCCCTTCACTTTGAGGTTGCCGTTCTTGCTGGCCGTGGCATTGGTTTTCTTTCTCAGCTGCAGAGATACCAGTGCATGGGGAAGCTTCAGAGGCTCCGGCTGAGACAAAATCACTGAGAACGTGCGACATCTTCTTTTGCTGTTCTATGGATGGGCGATCATTGTACGATTCCACCGCCTGGTCTGATCTGTGTCCCGTAACAGACTTTATGTGTCTGGTTTCACAGTTATGGTCAGACAGAACTGTAACTGCTGTCGCCCTGAGGCAGTGGTTGGTTAGATGGGGCTCTATGCCAGCTCGCCTGCTCATATTTTTCAACATGTTGTCCAGCATGCTCGAGCCAACCGGCGAGTTGCAATACCAGATTTTGTCATCTGTTGGACTGAATTTCTGACTTTGGCCGTCTCTTGGTTTTTGGAAAAGAGCTTCGGAACTCGGGTTCAGGTGATGTAGGTAGTTTTTGATTGTTTTCACTGGGCACCTCTGAGAACCAGCAACGGCAAAGATCTTCGCGTCGGATTCATCCTCAGAGTCTCCAAGGCCGCCTTGATGATTTTTTGTGCTGCGCAGTGAACCAGGCTGTCGTCTGTTTAACTCAAAATACTCGACACCTCTAGGCGTTGTTCTTAGGGAGAGCATTCCAGGGTTCAACTGCCGCTGATTTTCTCTTCCTCGTCGTCCGAAGAAAAGGGTGAGATAAAACCATGCCGTTCTCTGCAGTTGGGCTGGATTTTGACTGTCGGCCGGCCCAAGTTCGCCGCTTTCAAAGAGCCTCTGGATTTGATCTTTTGACACTGCTTTCTTATGGACAACTCCAGCTATTTTACCCGTCTTTCTGAGATCCTTTACAAAGGCATCCAAAACTTTATTGGCTTCGGTAAACACAGCGTCGGAGATGATAGAAAAAGGCTTGTTGTTTGGTGGCGAGCGAAGAAAGCGATCTATGGCGGCTCGAATGGACTTCATGGATGTGTTTTTGTAATACCTCCCGTCTTTCTTCCTTGCGGAGGTGTAGAAACATTTAAGGCATTCATTTAGCTCCTCTTTGGACATGTCTTCAATTCGTTTCGAAAATTTTGTGGCAACAGGACTTGACAGCCATTCTGTAAATAACGAGGTAAGAATTTTTGTCGTTGTTACGAATAAATTATCAAAATATCGACAGTGAACGTAACAATTGTTGCTAGTTTTTGAGTAAAACTCCCACATACGTACCATTAAATATGTTCATGCCGAACTTTGTGGCTTTCTTCGTTTTTTCTGGGATAGCATTGTCTAATATCTCTTGAAGTTTAGAGGGAGACAGCTCCTGAAACCTGCCAGTATCGGCCATTATGGAGAGCTGAAGTTAAAAACTTCGTGCGGAAAATTTTTAAACTTGGCGCATTATTTTCCATATTAGGTAAAACTCCGACTAATGGCTCATAGTCGGAGTTTTTGAGCCAATTAGAGAGCTAGAAATGCAATAGTCGGAGCTGAGAATATACTAAGTGAGGATAGTCCTGAAAAGAACAGTCCATCATAAACGACATTTGTATAACCGTTAGGCGAAGTGGTCGCTGGAGATTTCACACCCAAGGTTTCACCCAGGCTGGCTCGCTAGGACCTCAGATTTGTAACAGCGAAGTCCTCCAGGTGTTTGGAAGCCGCCCCCACAGTTTATGGACTCTCAGGGACTGGTGAACTGCCACTACTCTGTTGCCATGGATATGATTGACCTGGAGGCGAGTACTGTGGCTCTCCTTCTTTTCCAGGATAGGGTGGTGGTGGGTCTAACGGGTATGGGTACTCTGGGGGTGGTGGATATGTCGAGACTGGAGCATAACCTACTGAAGGAGACAAGAGTGTTCCCCGGAGGTTGATGAAGTTCCTGGACCACTCCTTGCTGAGTAGAACGGGAAGCTGAAGTAGTGACAGTCGACATTGGAATTTCCACGCCGGCTGCTCTGTTTGGCGTCTTTTTTCGTTTAACGCGACGAAGGACACAGCAAACAATTATAATCAAGACTATCACACCGACAAAGACGCCAACCGCTAACCCCAAAGCAGCTAAAGGAAAAAAAGTGGAATCGAAAACAACCGAATTAGCATGATTAGGAGAATTCCAGTCTCAAAACATGACAGCAACAAGCAGAATTTTATATAGTGTTGTTTCTTCAGTAATAATACAATAATAATAATAATAATAATAATAATAATACTTCATTTATATAGCGCTATTTCTATTACTATCCAATAGCGCTTTAGGATGAGTTTAAAAATATCTCACCAATAAAAATTAATTTAAAAAAAACGTAGAAATATATAAACCGTGAGCAAATAAGCTAACTATTAAAATAACTAAGCTGTAAAAATCAGAATAAAAACTAACAATAATAAAACCTTTTGATAACAACTTAGTAAGTAACTAAGTAACTAAGTAACTAAGTAACTAACTAAGTAACTAACTAACTAACTAACTAACTATCTACCTACTTACCTAAATAACTAAATAAGTGACTAACCAATAATTGTTCTGTGATACTGCTGCTACTCGACCTTTCAGCGGCATTTGATACTGTAGATCATCGTATCATACACCTTAAATAATAACTCGATTTTTGGATATTTTTTCATACTGACGAAGAGACTACTATCGGACATTCATGGATTTTATCCCTTACCGTAATGACGCAATGATCCGTTACCGCAATGACGCCTTAAAAAAAAAGTTTTGGGTCCTTCTCTCTTAGCTGTTGAAGTTTTCTTGGGAATTAAAATTTGAAAATACCATCAATTGCCATCAAATATGAAACGGAAAGTAAGATCAAAAAGAAAGATTATTTTAAAAAAAAGTGGGTACTAATCCCAAATTAATTTATGTATTACTTCATTTTTTTTGTTAATCACGTAGATGGCGTTATTATTATTTGAACTTTTTGAACAGCATGACAACTGTAACTGTGGTTTTTTTTTTTTTTTTTTTTTTCTTTTTTTCTCTTTTTCTTTCTTCTTTTTGCATGGTTAAAAGCACAAAGCTAATTAAAATATTCTCCCTTCTGTTGTATCTCTTACTTTTCAAGCTTTGTAGTATTGTTAGTATTAATTTTTGTGAGCAATGTAATCGCGTTTGTATATTTCATGCGAATAATCTATTAGTAAATAATCTCGGTACTGTTAGTTAATATATAAGTGTGTTCCTCATCATTGTACATTGTAGAGTTGTTATCGTAAGCTAATTATATATTTATTTTTCATTGTAAGTTAATTGTAGATATTTTATTCTTCTGTAAGTAACTTTAATGTAAGTAACGTATGTTATTGGTAAATAAAAAAAAATAAATAAATAAAAAAAAAAAAAAATTTGAAAATACTTTCGAAATCAAAATTTATTTCAAACGGCCAACCCTCTAAAAGGTGACTAGCATCGTCATACATATAAGGTGGTTTACTTATTGTAAAAACGTGATTGCATTCAAGGGTGTTACATTACCTAATTTTTAAAATTACCAACTTACGGAATTCCTTTACAGCTTGAATGTGGCCTTGAATCCCCGGCGTGGTGTATCGTACACACTGTTAGCATGGAAACGAATGTACATGTACCGACCACTTGACTTCACGGGCTTTGGAATTACATTACCACAGAAATTGCCTATTGTATCACTTTGGTCGGAATCTCCATCACGAATCTCCACGTAATCGCTACATCCAGAGCCGGCTTCAACATCCAAATCAAATCTTTCAAAGCTGAGTTCTACAATCTTCCCCTCTGGTACACTAATGAGCCATTCACACTCCAATAGCGGGGGGTAGTACTCGGGGCTTTGTAGAGTTCCATACAAACCAGTTAACCTCAGCTCCAGATTTTTCTTGTTTCGTGGTAGACACTGCTCCGCATTGTAAACTAAGGACAAATACATATTTGATAAACCTAGATCAATGTCTTTCGTATACTTGGTATTAAGAGAAAACAGAGAATAAATCGCAAACTTCAAATGGAACGCCACCGACTGTCAATGCCAGATGCCGAACATTTTGGTGAAATCTTTGACAAGTTGATAATATATCGTAGCCCGACTCATTTTCTGTTAGCTTTAAGTCCTTTTCTTTCGGTAAGGAGAATGTTGTTGACCATTTTGTAGTTGAGTGTTTTGAACTCAGTAGTAAACTTGCCAGCTATTAATTCCGGTAACCAATATAAAGGTGCCGCATGGCAAGGCGGTTGAAGATGTGTTCATAATTAGCATAGACTTTCACAATTTTCTTTATTTATCTTCTCTTACGTTTGTAAATGTAATAGCCAGTGTATACGTACTACGCAAAGTATTTTTAAATCTCTGTCCAGCGCTAGAAATGTGATGAAACACTTTTATCTCGCATTTGACATATCTCAATAACTTGTCATTACCATAAAGGCAAATGTATGTATGTATGTAAGTTATCCAGCAGCGTGGTAAGAGAATATTGACGGTTATTATCAACTAACAGGCTAATCTTCAGGTACTGCTTCTGGGGAGGATCTGGAGGGGTTCAGGAGGTTCAGTTGAACCCCCTAAATTAAGAAAAATATATATATCCGCCCCAGTATTTAAGACTCAAAATTGACTTTTTTGAGGTGTTAAGGAGGAGTTGAAGAGTGATATTTTCAAGCATGGAACCAAAGGAGTCTAGATTTGCATCTTCAAGACGAAACCGAAAGTTTTCTTTTGGAAATACTTAGGGCCTGTTCACATGGAAGTGGTGGAGACGTCCCCTGCCTCCCCCAATCTCTCTTTTTTTCTTGATCGCGTTCACATGTTCGCGTTCACATGGGGTACCCCACCAAGGCGGGTTAACCTACTTCGGTGGGGTGAATTTTCTCTATGTGAAAGCTTCGGAGTGGGGTAACCCGCCTAACCGGGGTGATCAAATCACTGCGCCAAAGGGTTGTGCCTAAATCCTACCGCTCAGAAGGACAACCGAGGAGTACTAGGAGCGAGTTTCCGAGTCGAGCAGTTTTCGGAAATTGTCGGCTATTCCAATATGGCGGACTATACCAATCACATAATATGCGAATTGCCAGTGGTAAAACTATGTTGATCAACAAGACAAGTACGTTTTCATTTACCTGACATGTTAAGAATAATGTGTAGAGAGTAAAGCAGTGAATTGTTCGGCAAAATGCTGTATATTTCTTTAGGTCTCTTCCCGTCTAGTTCGCAAACCGTAAATTTGCACGCTAACATGACATTGTGGACGTCTTTGACTTGGGCACAAGAGTTTTTAAATACTTCTTTCCTTGAGGACAATTTTTTTATTGAGCTCTTGATTCGGTGGGTCCCCGAATTCAAACTTCCTTTGCCTTGTCCCTCTGGCCGGTAGGATCTTAAAAATACTACCGGCCAGAAGGACAGCTTGTGTATAAGGTAATTGGACTTAAGTCCATGCACAGTTTTATCTGCAGAATAGTTTGATACATTGCTCTTTAGTTGTATACCACACTAGAATCACTCTACAGTAATATTTTCAGTTTTCTGTGATCTTGTCCCTCTGACCGGTAGGATCTTGAAAATACTACCGGCCAGAGGGACAGCTTGTGTATAAGGTAATTGGACTTAAGTCCATGCACAGTTTTATTTGTAGAATAGTTTGATACATTGCTCTTTAGCTTTATACAACACTAGAATCACTCTACAGTAATATTTTCAGTTTTCTGTGATCTTGTCCCTCTGGCCAGTAGGATCTTGAAAATACTACTGGCCAGAGGGACAGTTTGTGTATAAGGTAATTGGACTTAAGTCCAAGCACAGTTTTATTTGCAGAATAGTTTGATACATTGCTCTTTAGTTTTATACCACACTAGAATCACTCTGCAGTAATATTTTCAGTTTTCTGTGATCTTGTCCCTCTGGCCGGTAGGATCTTGAAAATACTACCGGCTAGAGGGACAGTTTGTGTATAAGGTAATTGGACTTCAGTCCATGCCAGTTTTATTTGTAAAATAGTTTGATACAGTGCTCTTTAGTTTTATACTGCACTAGAATCACTCTACAGTAATATTTCCAGTTTTCTGTGATCTTGTCCCTCTGCCTGGTAGGATCTTAAAAATGCTACTGGCCAGAGGGACAGCTTGTGTATAAGGTAATTGGACTTCAGTCCGTGTGCATTTTTATTTGTAAAATAGTTTGAGACATTGTTCTCTAGTTTGATATTACACTAGAATTACTCTACAGTGAAATATTTTCAGTTTTCTGTGATTTTGTCCCTCTGGCTGGTAGGATCTTGAAAATACTACTGGCCAGAGGGACAGTTTGTGTATAAGGTAATTGCACTTAAGTCCATGGTGTCTGTAAAAGTCTATTCGTGCTCTGTGGCCATTGCAATAATTCAATGAACATGACAGTATCTGTGTGGAAGTTTAAACTGAACAATGGATTTAGAGTGTTAATTTAGTGAGGGAAATTGTTATATATATGTACATTTACAACTGATAAAGGAAATATGGAGACTAATCCTTTGCAAACAAATTCAATAGTTTACTACTGATGACAACTTTTGAGTTCTTTTGAAGGTACATTCCTTCAGTTTGGTAGCATTTGCTGTAAAATCTGCTTTTTCATCACTTCATGGAGAGAGGGAATGTCATCCTAGAAAATAAGACAAACATGGTGAATTTCTGCAAGAAAGTGTTATATAAATAGGAGATGTGTAGTTTTGTTCCAAATGATGTTCCATTACTTTGTCATGTGATGATAAGTGTTGATACTTGCTTTTGATTCAAAATACCTGGTTGAAATTAGGAGTTTCTCCTCTGCTAAGGTGCTCTGCAAACTAAACATAGATAATTAAGCAATAAGTTTAAAATGTATCACCAGCACAAGTGATCAGTTAAGGTGAAAATGAACACTTTGATTTGAATTAACTCAAGCCAAGCTAATTATTTAAAGAGACATGGTAATTGATGGAATATGGTATTTGCACAACTTACCATACAGACAAAGACGCCACAATCATAATCATTCTTTTGCTTTGGTGTATCCTATGTATAGGGATTCAATTAAAATGTGTAAGAAAATGTTCAGTCAAAAGAGCTAGGGCTTGTGTGGACTAAGTGCAGACCAAGAGTTTGGCACATTTATATTACTGTAAATCTAACTATCTGGCATATAATTAACTGACATCATCGCTACCATGTTGGATGACCATTAACAAAAGAAGTAGCTTTAAATGTTCTTGTCATCCAACGTGGCTGCCAGAGTCTTTGTCACTTGAATTTCTTGGGAGTGGTTGCAAACTACCTATAGAACTTTCTTTTTTACCATGGGAAAGTGATCCTTCCAATTGTCCTCCTTGTACAGCTTTCCTCTTTTGCTACTTTCTTCCTTCAGAAAATCCCTAGTCACATTTTATCATCGAGGCATTGGTTAGTAAACTGATCTTGAGGGACAATAATGCATTTTCATAATATTTCTTTGTTTTACAAATGGATTATTGGAAAAGATACCTGACTTTCCTGTAGAATAATTTATTGGCTGTAGCTGTCTGAAGTGAATCCTAGTAAGAGATGGTTCTTGTTGTCATATCTATGACCTAGGAATGGCATGTTAGTTACTTTTTTTATGAGTTAATTCCCTTCTTCCCAACCTTCTCAACTTTCAAGGATAGAGGGGAGAGGGTCAAATAGTTGATTTTGATATGCAACATACTATTTCCATAAGAAACTGTGAAGTATATCATACCCCAAGTGTCCAATGACCAGGGAGGTGACAAGGTATGAAAACCTTATCAAAAGCAAATATGTTGGTCTGATGAGAAAAAATAGGAGACATAGTAATAAGTATCGACAGCATTTCTAAGGGAAACTGACTAGCGCATGGTAATATATCAGAAGTCACTTACCTTCTTTGTCCACCTTGTGACCCAGAATTGGTAGTTTGTGGGCTCTGGAAATAGACCCGTTTCTTTTTGACAAGGTCTGCCAGTCTGTACGGAATAAGAGAGGAAAGGAACGATTTATCGCAAAAATTAACGCCATCTTTAGCAACAAAACGAAGCGAAGAAGAAACCGACCAAAACTTTACCTCTTCAGCAGCAATAGTATACATTACAATTTAGCGACACTGTACATTACAGCATCAGTATTAAGTGACTAATCAACTTAAACAACCCCTAGTAATTTTTTAAATAGTGCACTGATCTTTTGAACCAAACTCTTTGTCAACTCTCCGAATAATAAATTTACTTATGGTGTCTGTCTCATATTCAGAAATCACCCTGCATACTTCATCGTACGTGGACACAAACATTTCTTTATCGGGAGGCAAAGAATCTTGTAAACTAGTTGAAGAATCCATTTTTCAATCTCAAAACATGGCTTTGATTTGATCACGACCACAGGGGAATTGTCCGCCTATTTCACGCCAATTTCATCACGTGTCATTTACTAGTTACTGGGGGTGAGAGATTATGAACTATGTTAGCCACATCATAAGGACCCCTATAAGCTATTTAATGCAACTGTAGCTCTATTTGGTCCATTCATTTATAATTATTTTTTGTGCTCTGACTAAAAGATTCAATCGGGTTCCGTTGAGTTGTCGTTTAACAATCTTTTTTCTGGGTGGGGGGGAGGGGGGTGGGACAGGGGGTCAGAACCTCCCGCTTCTCATACCATGTTCTCCCGCTTCCCGTACCTTTATCTCCCGACTCCCGTCCTCGTCCGTTTTGGTCCCGTCCCCTGTAAATAAGGAGACTGAAAACACATACTTGTCATTTAGCTGCGCAATCCTGACATCCTAAGTGACAACATTTCACGACCTATGATGTGACCACCGTGAAAGGGTTTCCAATGTTACCGCAAGTAGGCCTCAGTTTTTCAGCCCAGGGGTGAATTTTCATGTTCCCTTCAGTCCAGAAGTCTCAAAATAAGCTCAATGGAAGTCAAAAAGCATTTTGGATTCTTGTGTTTGAAAGTATTTTAATGCTTAATAGACGATTCTCACCTACTTAGAACTCTCACTTCCCGCCCTTTCCTCTCCCAGCCCATATTCTCCTGGTCTTCCACCCCCTGTCCTTCTCCCACACAATTTTATTCATGGGTGCAGAAATATGCAAACTATTCAATCTGATTTATTCCAGAGTAACTGGGGTTACACTGCGTTATTTAGAAAGCTTCATTTTAGAAGTGACTTATCCTCTGCGCGATGACTTAATATACAGGAGGGAAATAGACTAGAAATGTTGCAATGAGTAGCTTTGTGAGTATGTCAGGTCAGTGTCCTTTAAGCAGTACGTTTTGGTTAAATAAAGGATTTCCTGAAACCCATTTTTGTTAATGGAAAACACCATTCACCAAAACAAAAGATAGAAGGAAATTTTTGTTACTTTAATTTCTGTTTATTCCATACACAAAAAGTCTGTCTTACGCTAGGGAACAGTATCCAACAACTCTCCTGAAGAGATTCTTCTATCCTTACACAGAGTATTAAAGGCAGAAACATGTTTCATTAAATATTGATTTCTACAACTTGAACGCACTGGACATATAAGAAATGTGTCCCACTTGGAGTGAATGCAAAATTGATTTTATTAAGGCATTGAAATCAAGTGTCTGATCACCTTCATATAAATGCAACTCCTCAATATTCTAGCCTGCTTTATGACTTAAGAATAAGAGGAATGCATCAAACTATTCTGGACTTAAGTCCAGTTACCTTATACACAAGCTGTCCCTCTGGCCAGTAGCATTTTTAAGATCTTACCAGCCAGAGGGACAAGATCACAGAAAACTGAAAATATTACTGTAGAGTGATTCTAGTGTAGTATAAAACAAAAGAGCACTGTATCAAACTATTTTACAAATAACAATGCACACGGACTTAAGTCCAGTTACCTTATATACAAGCTGTCCCTCTTGTCGGTAGTACTTTCAAGATCCTACCGGCTAGAGGGACAAGATCACAGAAAACTGAAAATATTACTGTAGAGTGATTCTAGTGTGGTATAAAGCTAAAGAGCAATGTTTCAAACTATTCTACAAATAAAACTGTGCATGGACTTACGTGCAATTACCTTATACACAAGCTGTCCCTCTGGCCGGTAGTATTTTCAAGATCCTACCGGCCAGAGGGACAAGATCACAGAAAACTGAAAATATTACTGTAGAGTGATTCTAGTGTGGTATACAACTAAAGAGCAATGTATCAAACTATTCTGCAGATAAAACTGTGCATGGACTTAAGTCCAATTACCTTATACACAAGCTGTCCTTCTGGCCGGTAGTATTTTTAAGATCCTACCGGCCAGAGGGACAAGGCAAAGGAAGTTTGAATTCGGGGACCCACCGAATCAAGAGCTCAATAAAAAAATTGTCCTCAAGGAAAGAAGTATTTAAAAACTCTTGTGCCCAAGTCAAAGACGTCCACAATGTCATGTTAGCGTGCAAATTTACGGTTTGCGAACTAGACGGGAAGAGACCTAAAGAAATATACAGCATTTTGCCGAACAATTCACTGCTTTACTCTCTACACATTATTCTTAACATGTCAGGTAAATGAAAACGTACTTGTCTTGTTGATCAACATAGTTTTACCACTGGCAATTCGCATATTATGTGATTGGTATAGTCCGCCATATTGGAATAGCCGACAATTTCCGAAAACTGCTCGACTCGGAAACTCGCTCCTAGTCCTCCTCGGTTGTCCTTCTGAGCGGTAGGATTTAGGCACAACCGCGCCAAAGCCCGCCAAAACACACGGCAAAACAACATGGCTGCCAACCGCTACTAGCGTGACGAGTTATTTCGACGATTTCACCTCCAAAACGCCCAAAACGCTGATGAAACTGACAGTTCTGGCAACAATTTAAGCGTGGAATCGGATAGGCAGGCTAATCAGCGGAATCAAACTGAAGTTTTGCCTGCAACGACATTGAAGCGAAAAGCAGAAAGAAACGTTAGTTCTTTGTTTATGTGCGTGCTTAGCAAGCGTGCGATTGCATTTTGGACCTCGCCCCGCGTCCCCGGGGTATCTCTTTACCACGGGAAGGTGAGGTACCCCACCTCCCCGGGGTCCCCCACTTCCATGTGAACAGGCCCCTACTCTAACAACACGAATTGACAATCTGAAAACTACAGCTTAACTGAAACTGATGTCGTTCACTGAAAATTCTCAACTTTGGTTTCGAGAAGATGATTTTACTGTCGGTGACATTGTATGGCATACTTGGAAAAAGGAATCCGAGTACTAGAGCAGATGCTCTGCCACTGAGCCACAGAAAGCGTGAAACTAGCCATAAACTCTAACTAATAGTACATAATTAATGTGAAACAGCTGTAAACTTACGCTGTTCTACAGACTTAAAATGTGCTTTGAAACCTCTGTTTGCTTGGACACCATCACGGTTGGCACGAAACCTTATGACCATGCGACGTCCAGAGGAATAAACATCGAAGGGCGTCTTTTTTCCACAGTAACTACCAAGACGTATATCATAAAACCACCTGTCATCGTGAATTTCAACATAGTCCATGCCCGCTTTTAAGTCACAGAAACTGTAGTATGAAGTATCGATAACGCTTTGGCCGAGTTCAAAATCTACAAAAGTTAACTTCACTCTATCGCCACCTGCAGCGTAGAGAGTCCATACACAGGTTGTATCATCCTGGTATGGGACAGGATAATCAGGGCTGAATATTGTGCCATAATGACCTTGGACATCAATGGCATTGCCTTCTGTCCGTAATGGACGACGTATCCCAGAGGCATTCTCTGCAAATGAGTTTTAAAAAAATTTATTACTTTCTGAGGTCGCAGGGGTCATGGGTTTGAATCCTACTCAAGCCCATTTCTCTGTTTTCACGGGTAAAATCCAGTATACATACTGGTACCAGTAAAACGTTTGTTCTTTACACTCTGAAAATTGCTAGCAAACTAGCATTGATTATTTAACAACTACCTAGAACCTGAGGTATTAATTACTTTGATGAAGTTCCTTGCCCAAGAAGCACAAAACAAAGACAATAGACAATTGTTAAAGAACCTATAGCGAAATTTACATGTCAGTATTCATTGTTAGTGTGGAGGCATGGTGGCCTCATGGTTAGTGCGCTCGCCTCCGGATCGAGCTCGCCTCTGGATCGAGCTCGCCTCTGGATCGAGATGTCCAGGTTTGAGCCCTGGCTGGGGACATTGTGTTGTGTTCTACTTGGGCAAGACACTTTTAACTCTTACAGTGCCTGAATCTCCACACAGGTGTATAAATGGGTACTGACAAATTTAATAATGCTGAGGGTAACCCTGCGATGGACTAGGATCCCATCCCGGGGGAGTAGGAAATAATAGTCCTAATCACTTCATGCTAAGTCCAGGCCTTCATAAAAGCCGACCAGATGGGCCACTTCGCTCGTATGCACACTTTACCTAATGTGTTTACTGTCAGTACCTGCTCCAACCACTGAAACACTTATCCTGAATCCTCGGGAAGTGATTGTGCTGTCTGTGCGGAACGTGATATACACGTAAGTTCCAGTGGAATAAATAACTTCAGGGTGGACTGTACCACAGTATGATCCAAGAAGGGGATATGATTCCGAATATCCATCATAAAACGTGAGGTTATCAAATAGACAACTAGGAACTGAAGAGTCTTGACCAGCTTGCAACTCAAAGTCATTGAAAATAACCTTAATTTCATAACCTCCAGATGGAAAGTCGAGTTTGTCTTCAATTTTAACCCCCCATTTGCATTCCATGTTGCTATGGTAATCCAAGGGATAGTAAAGGCTTTCAATGGTTGTGTTGTAAGATGCTGATGCAATGACCTACATCGGATAATACCACGTGAAACAATCTATTGAGAAAAAGGTATAGTGATTCAATGGCTGATAGTGTACAAATAGTGGAGGAAGGGTGACCTCATTGTTAGTATGCTCATTTCCTGGTTGAGCAGTCGGAGTCCCAGCCCTGGCCTGAAGGACATTGTGTTGTGTTCTTGGGCATTAGATACTTAATTCTCACAGTGCCTCCACCCAGGTCTATAAATGAGTACTGGCAAATTTAATGCTGGAGGTTAAACCCTGCGATTGACTAACATGTCTTTCTGGGGGTGAAGAAATAATTCTAGTGGCTTCATATGCTACAGAAACTGAGATAAGCTCCAGCTTGGCTCATATGCCGACTTTTCCTTTACCTACATGTAGGGTACAAATATTAGCTGAGCCAATCGGATTGTTGCATTTGCTTTAGTGTACCAGCAGAATTCTATTAATTATGCACATAACTAGCATAACAACTTACAATAATTATTATTTAGCTCTTATTAACCGAGCTGGAGGTCTGTATGGGAGAATCTTGACCGAGGTCGTGAGTACAGACCGAACGCAGTGAAAGAAAAACCTTTAATTCGTTTAATGTAACTGGTTTGCTGACATTTTCCTTGCGAACAGCAATGAACTTAACATAAACCTGCCGAAATTTGCTCGTCCTCTTCACTTTTCTTTTGTCATCAGGCTTTTTGGCACTTCCATAAATGATTGAGAGGAAAATAAAAGAAAATGGTGAACATTTTTGTGCTTTAGTTTGCTACTTTTTCAACGCAAAATGAAACCGGTCTAGATGCCGGTCTAGATGGGAAAATCTAGACTGCGGTCAATATCGATTTCAGCCAATCAAATTCGTGAATTCGGTAGTTCCCAGTCCTTGTGAGACACAGCCATATAATAACATAAGTTAACTGTACTTATAAATACTTTGATTTTACATTTAACTTGTCGACCTTTAGCCTGCACAGGAGAGATTGACCACCTACTTGAGGGAGTATGGGCAATTGATCAAACAAAAAACAAACAAACAAACAAACAAACAAACAAACAAACAAACAATGATGTAACACAGATAATAAGTCGCTTACTCTGAACAAAAGTTACTTGCCCTGCCAAAGCAAGCAAGATCAGACCTGTGAGATAAGAACAAATGCATAATTTAATGAATTTTATTGTTGTATTTTGTTTAAATTTTATTGCTAATTTGAACATGTATATATACAACATTTAAGCTTATTATAATTAATGTACATTCAATTGATGTAGTACAACAATGCTTAATGTCAACAGATTTAATGAATATTTATATCAATTGTATTTTTTTAAGGAATAAAACCCTTTTTCTGTTTCTACACTCAAATGATAAATTCCATAGCCAGGCCATGATCATCGCATTCCCAAGATTTATAAACAATAGCCTCCATTTGTAGCGAAAATATGCTCGGATATTTGTCTGCAGACAATTTACTGTTCCAAGAAGTGAACAGTTTTCTGAGAGCGAAGCTCAAGGAAAACTGTGAGCTTTGAGGAACAGATAATGTCCAATGACAAATATCTGAGCATATTTTTGTGCCAAATGGAGGCAGTATTGTGTTTATTATCCTTCAAATATTTCTCGTAACACGTCTGGTTTGGAAAATTGGGGAATATCACTGGGATATTCCCCAGTTTTAGTTGGGGAATATTCAGTTACGTGATGCCTTTAGCACGCAAGCGAAAATTTTTGATGGATTATAATTATAATTATCATGAATTTCTTTTTTCGTATTTGTGTTGACATGTAATATCCTCTATGCATTTTGCACAACCCCATCCAAGAATAGTTGTTTCAAAATGTAAAATTTACTCTACCTGTTCTCTGGTGGTTCAAAATAGGGAGTGACTTAAAGAATTTAAAAAATAGATTTATTTATTCATCTATATAGTAACTCAAATTATTCTGACTTGCAGTTCGATTGGTTCTAATACATGTATTTGTGATCTATTGGATCGGAAGACAGTTTGTTGGTTTCTTTGTTATATAAAACAAACAGTTTCCCATATGTTGCCACACATCTGTTCAGTGATCACAGAAGACATCAAAATGTTGTCAGAACATCAGTGACACACTTGCCTAAGCTTGTGTGCCATTTTTGTTCTTACCACATTTTGAGGTCATTTGTGCTGGAGCTATTACTGAACAGATGCACAGCAACATGGAATCTATTTGTTAAATTAAGCCACAGCTGACACAAGATCCTTCAAATCAATTGCTAGATTTACATAATAAAATGAGCCAGCCTGTCATATTTATTATCAGGCAACAGTACTCATCTACATTTAAGTTTATGTTTGTTTTGAAGTGTTAATAATTTTTAACAACTTGATTCACTATTGTGCTACACTTCAGAAATGAGACTGCATTTTTTCACTGTGAAAAAAACAGCAATGAATATAAATATAACTCCTGCAACACTCTGGTGTAACCATAATCCCTAGAGATTTAAATGACAATGGAATTGATCCATGAGAGCAGAAAATTGCACATGCATGGTGTTTCTGCTCTCTGGTCACTTTTTAGATTTCTGCACGGCTCTGATGTACCAGTATAATTACAAGGAGTGTGACAATATTGCAAACAACATAAGCTTATTGTTAACTTATAAGACTACAGCTTAAAGCTTACATACGCTTACAATGACTGAGCTTGATACAGACATAACATGACGGAGATGAAATGGAGACTCGGATGTCACGCAACCTAACACATGTTCCAGAAATAGCACATTACTAAGTTAAACACCACTATTAACCTTCATCTTCTAAACGAATTTACTTTGATTTCAGGGGAATAGCTTACCTGACGGGCCACCCAGAATCATGTCTGATAGTCGACGAGATTGGGAAAACGGCATGGCAATGAAAAGCTCATGCCAATATGATCTGTGGCCGTAGTAACACATAAAGCTTAATAGAAAATAACAATTTAACGACTTACCATAAATATGCCAGCCGATTTTAAGGGCCATGAGAACATTTGACAATTTTGAGGAGCGCGGAAGGTTTGTTCGGGTTTGTTTACCATCAGATTATACTGAGTGAAACTGGGTACGAATCTCAAGTTCGAGAAATCACAGGACATCCAACATGTGCAAAGTACACAGCACAGGACACGGACGTGAACGATCAGGATTTCGACTGAACAATCAAGGTCTTGATCTAGGCTTGTCATCTTATGCAACCGGTAAATTGTTTTTCCGAGTGATGAATTTTGAGTCGAGTACTCTATTACTCTTGCTTTACAGCGGAAGTCCCGAATGAGATGGATCGGAACATAGACTTTCAAAGGGACCGACGCGATCTGGATGGTATTATTATTCGTAAAAAAAAAGCCGATTTTAGGCCTTGGATATCCAGCTAATAGGCTAAGATAACAAGGCTTACAAAATAAAGAAACTACGAATTATTTTTATAAGCTAAGAATTTATTTCCAGACGACCACAGGCCAACCAAGATGACGAAAAATCCAGGCCCGCAATTTAATAATCTGGTCAATGGTTTTGCAGTTGTTCCGCATGCATCCCAAGAAATTCGCGATCCTACAGGAGCATATAGTTTGAAAAAGCACCCCAAGAGCAAACTGGCTCAATGCATCAGTTATTTGGAGCGCAAATACGTCGTTACAGCAGACTGCATTTGACTCAGAAGTGTCACAGGAAACCCAGACACGATATCAGCAGTAAAAATAAATGTGGTGATATTTACCTGTGTCCCTGTGTCTTTTTGAGTCGTTTAGAGGGGAATTCAATGAAGCGAAGGCGGTTTACATTTCTGAATATTATCTCGTCTGCCGCTTTGTACTTAAGACGCTCCGATGACGTCTTAAGTTTCGATTAACGTCGTTAACTATTAACTCTAATCGGGGGAGAGAAGGAGAAAAGGGACTTTTTAAATACGCGGCGTTATGAAACCTGAGAATCTCTCCCCTCGATGAGAGTTAATAGTTAACAACGATAATAGGAACTTGATACGTAATCGGAGCGTTATAATTACAAAGTGAAAGGCGAGCCAGTAATATTCGGAAATATAAACCGCTTTAGCTTCATTTAAATTCCTTTTAAACGACTCAAAAAGACACCATAACACGTGCAGGTAAATAACAGCACATTTCTTTTTACTGCTGACATAGTGTTTGGGTTCCCAGTGGAAGTGTCGACATAAAATGACTATGGTTACGATGAAGCCAGGTTGAAAAAAAAAGCGAAGATTGCGACTTGTGGTCAACAAAAAGCACAGCTACTTCAGACGTTTTGATGGCTAAAATTAAATATAATAAATTGTAATACAGTCGAACCTCCGTTTGCGACCACCTCTCCTCAGCGACCAGTTTTCCAAGATTTTTATCCAAATTCGGTTCCATTTTATGTAATGAGGGTCCACAATAGGGTTCTCAGATCCCGCTTTCCCGCCCATTTTTTCCTGTTAATCCCGTCATCCCGCCCTTTTTTACCTGGAAATCCCGATCCCGGCCACTTTTCAAAGACGTTTCTGTGTTAATTATTAATTTGTTAAATTAATAATTAATTTAATTACTAACACAGAAACCTTTTAAAAATAGACATCGCATAAAAGATCACAAAAGAATTCAATGGCTAGCAGATAAGTAAGAACAAGTAATTATAACGTTTCTTTCTGTAAACGGTTTACTGTTTTGCTTTCTTTTGTCCACGTATCAGTGAAAGAAAATGATTGTTCATTCCCATATTCAAGAGATGGCCCGTAAACACACTTTACAGTTCCTTTCAAAGTTTTCAGCGTCTTCACTTTCCTTGAAATCTGGGCTCAGAACTTTTCTTTCCGAATGAAGGCATTCCTGCTCGTAAATCCTTCTCGTAATATATGGTGACGCAATTCGTAATGTTGCATACTTCGTTCGGTAACTCACTCTCACCGCCATTCGGTTTAGCCATCTTGCCCAAAACAGGGCAAGCGCTCTGGAAAAGGTCAAAAGACTAGAAAAACTAGAAAGGATCGGGGGCCAAGATTGCAGACGCAAGAGTCGAAAATGTTGGAAATGGACAGATGTCATTGATGTCAGAGGTCAACACAAATTATTGCAATAGGATTCAAAGACCTCATACAGTCTCATGATACTAACTTAGTCAAGCGATAATGGATACGTTTGACAGAACCTGATAGGGTACAGAGCTATTGCTATTCATTACCTGAAACCTGGCACAGCTATAAGCACAAAAGGTTCGTTTCTGCCAGCTTGTGGTTTTTGCGCTGGTCAATAACAATTTATCTGGTCATGTAAGAATTCAAATCCCGTATCCCGCTCTGTTCCCCTTGCGAATCCCGCATCCCAACCGCATAAAATCACGAAATCCCGCTCCCGCTCGCAATTGTTATTCCCGCTTCCCGCCCCTGTTTTCTGCTCAAATCCCAAATATCACCGCGAAAAAAAGCCAAATCCCGCATTCCGCCAAACCTATTAGGAACCCTCTGTAATCGACCCACGTATGGTCTTGTGGAAACCAGTTGGAGGAAAGGGTGACCTCTTGACAGCTTCCAGCTTTAGTCAAGACGTAGCCATTTCTGTAGCAGTTTCGCAGTTCAATTTGTGGGCATCCCTGGAGGAAACAATTAATGACCTCTAAATGTCTTCTAATGTGATTATAATAAGCCCTGAAAGTAGCAGTTCTTTCAGTCTTCCATTGCCAGTCAGAAGTTCTGTCACACATAACATTGGTTTGTCGAACTTTTAATTTTAATGTTAAAAAATAGCATGAATAAGACTGGTTATCATAATATGCGTCCAGTGGCTAAAGCAGCAAGTGTTCTTGAGTTCTTAGGCCACGTAAACCTTGCCACACGACGGACGAAAAATAGCGCTGTTTCTATTCTTTGACACTGATGTAATAATAAAGAAATATGAAAATAAAATCTTGAATTATCCACGGAATCCATACCACAGAACATTACAGTGTTCCCTCACAGGGCCGTGTAGATCCAATAATCTAAATTCTTCTCAAATTATACAATAAGCTAACTAGCTAATTTATAATATAATATAATATATTATAATGTAATGTAATGTAATATAACATAATATAATATAATGTAATATAATTATTAATTATCCATTAATTTAATGATTTGCCTTGCCTCCGGCTCGAATAGCTCGTCAATACTACTTTCGGCAACAGGCATACTGATAGTTGTGTTGAGCATTATTTGCAGTGTAAATAAAGTTCTCGTTGTCGTTGTTGTACTAGAGATACTACACGGGAATCTGTACTTGGGGCCAAAAGAAGGACGTCTTCATAATCGAATGCTACTTAAAACTTAACAAGTAGCTGGTTTTCACATGACGTCACTAAAATTCGAACTACAAAACTATTGATCTTCCTGAGATTTTACTTAAATGATGTATAAGAGCAGCTGAAAACTAATATTCATACAAATTTTCGCTCCGAATGGGTTCTTGGTTTTGTGATATACTACGCTTGAATTTCTAAGCTCTTGCGTGACGCGGCATTTACATGGCGGCCTAGAGAGCTGTCATGATGGTTAAAAAAGCGACTTATTTCGGAAAACTTGGCTATCTGAACAGTTCATGTCTTAGAAAAAGTATTATTTTAATGTTTTAGGGTTCCTCGAGGGATAAACTTACGCTTTTGTGGCAAAACTCAGTGACAGATGTTTCTGTTGGTTTCCGGCCGCCATGTTGGTGCCCATACGGGTGGGCACCAACATGGCGTCTCCATACAAATCTCTATAAATTTGGGTAAAAAATTTCTCCGCATATCTCGCATAAGAAAAATTGCTGTGACCAGAATTTTGGCGAGAGTCTTTGCATATTTACCTTCTTTCATTTCCCAGATTCTGGACTTTATCTATTGACCGGTTTTGATTTTGATTTTGATCTATTTTGAATTGCGTGACACTGAAAACCAGCGGTTGAGTAATTACGAGATTTAGCTGAAATCACGGTTAGAGCTACTAGCCAAGATCACAACAGCATCTTGCCCTTCATCTTCGTGACAGTCTCTAGAATTAATCAGACAGCTGGAAAAATTACATCACTCGCAAAAACCGAGGCGTAACAACAAAGTCCCGCTGTTACGCTGAAGGTGTCTACCCACAGTCTACCGACTCTCAGGAATTGTTTAAGCACTGTTACTACTCTGTTGCCATGGATATAATTCACTCGGAGGTGGGGTACAGTGGGACATTTTCTTCTCCAGGAGATGATACTGCTGGGTTTGTTGAGTCTGGAGTATAACCCACTGGTGGGGGTGGATCCGGGTCGGGGTTTCCTGCTGGTAGAAGCAAATCCTGAACCTCTCCAGGCTGTGCGGTACGAGATGCTGAAGTTGTAACTGTCGACATTGGAATTCCAACACCTGCTTCAGTGTTGTGCGCCTTCTTTCGATTTGCGCGACAAAAACCAATGCAAGCCACTACAATCACCAAGAATATCACACCGCAAACGGTGCCAAGAATTATCGCCAAAACATCTAAAGACAAAATGGAACACACAACCACATTAGTAGAAGAACTCACTTTAAATTGAAACGTACACAGTCAATAAAAAAGTCTGAACGTACAGAGATGACTGGGGTACACAAAACACTCGATATTGCAGTTTCTTCTTAGTTATCGTGGACTTGAACTTTAAATAAAACCGAGTCACACTTTTCCATTCTGATAAAGAGACTAGTCTAGAACGATGGCGGATTTTATCCCATACCGTAACTATTTCATTAAGCGAGGGTAACGTAAGATCACGCTTAATACCCAGGAAGAAGCAAGTGGCCGAGAATGTTGGAGAAGGACTGAGATATGATTTTGGTTGATAGAGTTAGCTTTGTAGCGAGGTGATGACAATAGAGCTAGGAACAGGCTAGAGTGGAAGAACTTTGTTCGCACCCTAAACGAAACTTTGGCGCAAAAAGGATGGATGATGCTGATCAAGGAATTTTGGCCCGCCAACTACCAAACTTTTGAGTCCTTTAATTGCAGTTGCTGAGTTTATTTGAAATGACGATGGGAACGAGAATTTGGAAGGATACAGTCTTTTTTTTTTTAGATTTAAGACTATTATTTTTGTGGCCCAGGCTGAATATCCTGATTTTTCTGCCGATTTTAGTCTGATATATTTTTGTAAACATTCTTAGCCTAAGTTATAGCGTATGACATTTCCCGTTTTATTGACTTTGATGGCGTTGAAGTAATTTTGGAGTTATAGACTGCAGGAAGCAAAGCCTGATACGACGTACCGAAACACATAACTACTTGCAGAAAAGCTGGTAAGCATCGACCATACGGCCAGTGCTGCCTTTTTTTTTTTTAGTGAGTTTAGAGGAAGAAAGAATTTTATACGGTTTAGTTAAAAGAAGTTAATTGTAGTGCATTTACAAATTTTAAAAAATCTCAGTCTAGGGTTTATTCTTAAAATATTCTTATAATTTCTCAAATTTCAGCCTCGTTTTACTTATAAAATATATTCTTTTATAATAAAGTTTCCAAGTAACGCGCGCTCTGATTGGCTGAAACAGCGTGCTTTATCAGAGAACAGATGCACGATAAGCCGAATCTCAAATTTCTGCTTCGGAATTTTGACAAATTTGACCCAAATTAATCCTCACCCTTGTGACTCAGACAAACGCAATGGAAACGAGCTATTTGTCTGCAGTAAACATGACTGCATGGAGGTCATTGTTAACAACAGTAGTGTTGAGACTGTACTTAAATAACAAGTTTTGCTAAATTCCGACAAAACGGTTATCACGTTGCGAAATAAACAAATTCTCAACCTACGGCGAATGCTTCGATAAAACACATTATATTTGTTACGAAGGCAGAAATTATACTATAGAAGTAAAACAACGACAGAAACACCAATTGAGCTGTCTCTGTTTATGATGAGAAGCTTAATGTTAGTAAAAATTGCTCAAATAACACTTGCATGCATGGAGTGTAGTAATGCTCGTTCCCTAAATAGCGATCTCCGGTCATCTCAGAGAAGTGAAGTTCGACAGTTACAACGCTCACCCGATGTGTGATCAGTTGAAAGCTTGTTCTGATATTAATATTCTCTCCTGTACTTGGAGTAAAACCAGTGGGAGCAGCTTAGTCTTTCCAACTTTGACGGTAGTTCGGGCAATCTTGCTGCAAGCCGTAAATAACTGTAGCTCTTTTCAAATATAGCTCAGCATCTCGCATTTTTATCGGCAAGCTTTGAGCTCCTTGTTTCGTAATTTCCTTTGGAAAAATGCCCGTTTTCATGAGTTACAATGCGGCCGGATTCCACTGGATTTGAAACTTTTAGATCGATCCATATTTATAAATTAAACTAAAAAGCGAACATCGAAGCGATCGTTCTTCTCTCGAAAGCCACTCGGAATTGAAAGCTTAGCTGAAGTCCAGTTGTCATTGACAGCTGTCGCCTCGTGAGCAGTCAAATTTTTTGAGCAATTCTAACAAGAACTGTGATTGGCTCATTTTAGCGTGCTTTATCAGAGAACGGATGCACGCTGAGGCCACTTTTCCTCGTTTGGACAATAAAGTTTTGGTTGAAAATATTAGCGGAATGTGAAGGGAAATTAATGGATTCTTTATCATAAAACAAATAAAGAAGCCTCGACTGTGCTCAGCACTTAGGAAGCGGTAGAGCACTCAAGAAGTAGAGAGAAACACTCGACTACGTCACGTGTTCCCTCTCACACTTCTTTCGTGCACTACCGCTTCCTCCCGTACTTTACAACAGAACAGAGCACAGTCGAGGCTCCATTATTTCTTTTTTAAATATACATAAAAAAAAGAGTGTAACGTTTTGAAACGCGCATAATCTAGGACTGTGCCGAGAACAAATTCAGTCCAAACGTCCAAACCTTATAATTCGATGCTTTTGCCTTTCTTTTCATTGGCCGAGAGCCCAGCATGTGGCATGCAAGTAACTGCCTATAAATAAAGGTCTGCTCACGCGGAATACCGTCTAATTGTGTTTTCCGGTAAATAATATTCATTTTATGCGTAATTGTAACCACGCTCTTGTGTGAGAAATGGCTGATAGCTTCCGCGAGCGGTCAGAGAGTAATTTAAATATTAAAACAAACTTCGTGATAGAATGATAGAACAATTACTGAACTCGGTTAGAGCAAAATATCGTGATTTTACTGCGTCTCGCAGATCAATTATTTGCCCCAGCCTTCAACTTCGGCAAGTAACTGATCTGCTCGCCACTGGCACATCACGATGTTTCCCTCAACCTCGTCCAATCATTGTTAATTATCTAGGCTTGGAAGCGTTATTTCATACTGGGAATGATATGGTATCATTCCTACTTTTTAACACTCTTAACTTACTTCGTTTATCCACAGCATTGAATGTGGCTTTAAAACCCGGGTATTGTGCCCGGTATTCAGTATTCGATGTGAAACGAACCCGCATGTACCGACCGCTTGACTTCAAAGGCTCTGGAACTATATCATCACAGTAAGTTCCTAACGGCTCACCGTTGTACTTCCCATCAAAAATCTGAAGAGAATTGTAGAAGCATTCCAACGATGGGTGTTTAGGAGGCAATCTAAATCTGTCAAAGCTGAGTTCCACAATTTTCCCCTCTGGTACAGTGATAAGCCATTCACACTTAAGCCCTGGGATGTGGTATTCCACTGGGCTATGTAGAGTTCCGTGTGAGCCAGTTAGCTTCAGGTTTAGATTGTTGTCGTTTCGTGGGAGACACAACTCCTCATCGAAAACTGAAACAAGAACAAGAGAATAATATTCTTAACCTAGCCAGATCATCTGGTTAAGCAAGGAGAAAATGTACGAGATTTGCGTGCATCCTTAATTCGAGACCGGACGTTTAGCTTTACGACTAGAACATCGATAGATGACTGAGCTGGAATGGACTGAATTGAAAGCTGCAACTAGACATACTATACCATACAACTCGCTACACCTGCCAGGTAACAGTTTTTGATCTCACGCCCAGTTACACCGTGGGACCAGTTTTTCTCAACTAACAGTAAAAAAAATTGAGTTATTATAACTAAGTTGACACCGCAAGTCACTAAAAATTGCCATGACGAATTAGATGTCTTCCACAGGGCTACAGTACTCAACAAGGACACACTGACTCTGACTGGCGAAAAAATATGTAAACTTCAACCATGCATGTAAGAAGCATAGTTAATGAGGGGAAAGCATAGTTAATAAAGGGAATGGAACCCAAAAAGGTTCTTTGTTAATGTTCACTTTTTTAGCCGTGACCATGCATAAAACACAATAGTTACTGAGGAACTGACCAATAGAAATGTTTCGGTTACGTAATTCATGTGGAGTGTTTGAGCGCAAAACAAGACTGTACACAAATGTGGACCTTTCAATATAAATCTTGGCATCTTTCTATGCTCCTTTGATGTTTGCCGGGCTTCGTAACCAGACCCCTCTATTAAGTATGGCAGAGGAGAATCACTCAGGTAAATCACGCCCTCCAAATTAGGAGGGCCTGGATGGGAGGCTGAAATCTGCTAAATTTTCGATGATTTTGCGGCTCTCAGTTCAGTTTTAAGTCCATTTCTCAACTATCAGTAAATTTTGCAGATCTCAGATTTCAACTATCAGTTAAGAACGGTATCCTTCTTAGACTACGAGTACACCCTCTTTCGCTTTGTCCGTCTTGAGTGCAGCGAAGTTTCCTCGCGGAGCCATTTTCTCCTCGAGGTTTTCTTACGGCCACGCTCAACAGACTAAGCAAAAGAGCGACAACTCGCAGTCTACATCCTTCCAAGAGACCATGATCTAGATCATAAGCTCTAGATCCTCTCAACTACCTGTTCGATTCCATATTTAACCAATTCAAAACTGTCAGCTAATAAAACCCTATCCAGACCCTCTTGGAAGGGAACTTGCTTGTCTTTGGGGGACTGGGACTTGGAAATGTTAAGCACATCTTTCTTCAGAACGTTCTCGAAAATCTTCGGATATGATCAGGTCATCCTCGAAAATGTTCACATTCCCGTGTTAAAAAAGGAACTAAATACGTAACACGTACTGCGCAGATACCTGACAAGTCGACAGCTTCAAAATGTGCTTTGAAACCTCTTTTTCCTCGCACGCCAACGGGGACGGCACTAAACGTAACATACATGGTACTGTCGGTAGAATAAACCTCAGAGGCCGTCTGGTTTCCACAATAAATGCCGCCATGGAATGGCCGAAGACCATCACCTATTTCAACATGGTCCATATACGTATAATTCGTCATGCAATTATCGTTAACATCATTTCTGGAACTTCCTCTAAGTTCGATATCTGCAAACGTTAACTTGATTTCTTTATCACCAGGAACGATGAGTCTCCAGACACATGATGCATCATCTGGATAAGGGACAGGATAATCGGGGGAGAAAATTGTTCCAGAATATTTGCCGAACACCGCCTCCATGTCAATAAAATTGTTATATGGATAACGACATATCCCAGCGGCTTCCTCTACAAGTAAGTAAGAAAAACAACAGTAATATTATTATGGGTTTTTACAACGCGCTTTAGACAAATTTGTCAGTTTTAGTTGTAAGTAGAATATGTTCACATAAATAAAGTCATTTCAGTTCTTCTTGTTAAGACTCGTCTTTTAACCCTCGGACGTACAAGCTAACTCATACCCCCACCGTGGTGTACAAGGGGGGGGGGGGGAGGGTGGACGGAACCAGAGCAAAATAAATTTACATTGCCCCCAGCTTGCTCTAAGAGATGATACCATTTTTGATGGTTATGACGTCATATGACGTCATTTGACCCGCCATCTTGGATTCGCCGTCTTAGCATTCGCTATTTTAGACTATTTTTTTTCTTTCTATTTTCTTCTCTTTCTTTTCTTTCAAGGAATAAAGGAAATTGACACAAAATCAAGCCAGAGTGCACAAAATAATCCATTCAGTGACTGGAAGAGGGATTTGAACCCAGGACCTCCGGATTACAAATCCAGAGCGCAGCCTTAGCCACTTGGCCACGCCGCCTCCTAACGCCCCCTCGGTACATACTGTTAAGACTTCGGGCTGATATTCCAACAGTACGTTCGGTCGGGTAATTAAGATACATCTCATTTTATTTGTCGTAAATTAAAGTTTCCTACCCAAGAGCAAACAGAGTGACAACGAACGGGTTTTTTGTACTGAAATTCATGTTTCTACCGCGCCAGAATCGTTAGCAAAAATATATTGAGCGAGAATATGGTTTTAATGTAGGAGTGATTACTCCATACCTGCTTTAACCACCGAAACACTAATGTTGAACCCTCTGAAAGTCATCTCGCTGTCTGTGTGGAACTTGACTGACAAGTTATTTCCCGTGGAATAAATAACTTCAGGGTGGACTGTACCACAGAATGATCCAAGAAAGAGAGACGATTCCGAATGTCCATCATAAAATGTTAGGTTATCAAATGGGCAGCGAGTCAATGAAAGGGCTTGATCTTGTTGCAACTCAAAGTCATTGAATAATACCTTTAGTACGTAACCACCGAGCGGATAGTTGAGTTTGTTTTCAATTTCAACCTGCCATGTGCATTCCATGTTGTTAGAATAACCCAGGGGATAATTGGGACTTGTAATAGTTGTGTTGTAAGATCCTGATGCAGTAACCAGCCATGAGTCGTTCCCGGTTGAACAATCTATCATTGAGAAAAAAAAAAATAAACGTATTTACCCTTGTAAGAGCCTGCACAGTGGCCCACTAAGTTTATCCCTTGCAGGGCTTCACACATGGGGCATTTCATTGCACGGAAAGAAGAAATATCTCTACTTGATCTATGTATGAATGCAAAAAATAAGGATATATAATGTAGAATGTAACAACATGAAATTAAGTCGCTTACTCTGAGCAAATGTTATTTGTCCTGCCAAAGCCACCAACACCAGACCTATAAGATAAGAACAAATGCAGACTCACGTTGCATAGAGGGTCACTTAGGGACATTTTAAATTATTAAGTCTAACGTGTACAAATTTAGATGTTGCCTTCTGCCTCATGTGTCAAAACGTGCGAGTCTTCTTGATCTCGTAAAAATACACAAATCAAATGAAACTAGTGTGGTTTTCAATTGAGTTTCGAAAACCAAATCCAAGCCTATTCCTCACCAACTAGACTGCTCAGCCAATCTCAAACCGTAGTAAAATCAAAACCAAAACCAAAACCAAAACAAAAGTGATTTCTTTCGGCACTCAATTGAAAACGTGCCGCTCTAAAATTCGTTTATGGAGCGCCATATTCCATTAATTGTCCATGGCACTCTATGTTCACCTGTGCGTTCACTTTCACGCAAGTCAAACGCGTGTTCATTTAAAACGTTTTATACAAGGACCATTTGCGAAACAGACACAAAAAGGTTTAACTCGGAAATGACCTAGTTGTAGCCTTAAGATCTTTCGTATCACTTAAATTTTGGGGCTCAACAACTAATTAGAGTCTCGCTCGATCGTACCCTTGATCCTTAAAATTGATCGGCTAATTACGCCGGCGAGATTCACCGAGGCATACAGTGTAGGCAATTATTTTGTGCCAAGACGAACGAAACCATGTACCTTTGCGCTCAAAAATATCAATGATTGTTTACAATTGTTGTAAACGTTAAGCAAACATCAGCAGTGAAAGTTCTTTAAAGGCCGTTGGTAGTTTTTCTTCTCTCGTGGTCACTTGTATCAGTACTTTTAGACACGATCCTTTGACAATCGACAATTAAGTTTGTAGTTTCGAGGCGCCGATCCACAATAATTTTCGATTTCACGACTTTCGGCCCCTCCGCCCCCCCCCCCCCCCCCTTCTTGCCCCCATGGTTGAGTTTAATTTACCAAAACCAAACACAATGCCCCGATACACCATGCAGTAACGCAATCCGCAATCATTGATAATTACCCAAGTGCCGTATTTCGCGTGACCACGGTACTTCAGCTTGTTTCTCCGTGTAACGAGCAGAAACCCGAAAAGGATCGGAAAACTGTGAAGAAAGAATAAGCCTTTGTACTGCACTATCGTCAACCAAAATGTATCCCACATATTTGAATTACCCCACGAAAATTTAGTTAAGCCCACAAATTTGCTTGACTCGATTACGCGCATAATTTTAGGTATTCTTACCAAACAAGTTAAAGTTGGAAAAAATAAAATGTCTTCTTAGTGCTTTGGTCTGTCCGAATCAAGAACTGTTCCCTCCGTGATCCGACTTGGAACGGCCTGATCGAAACCGAAGGGCCGTAGTTGAGACCTGTGGCAAAGCTTTTCTCGAACGGACCTCGGACCGCTCTGTATTCTATGATTACCCTCATTTTGTCTTGATACTATCTATTTCAGCATTGATTTGTCAATAATTTTTCCTTTCATTCGCAATCATCACTACAACCTGTCAGTTCTGATACACTCTTTTTTTTTTTTTATAAGAACGTCTAATTTTGGAGTTGAGGCTGAACGTTCTTATATTCTTTGCGATTTGAGGCTGAAAACGTTCTTAAGATGTTCTTAAATTTACATGGTATACAGTGTGATTTACTGGTACCATCGCGTACTACAACCCCTCCCTGGGGGGGGGGGGTGCTCCCTTATGTGGCCTTTACAGGTATGTGCGGCCCCAAAGGGTATGGTTTTTCAGCCGTTTTGGTCATAAATAGGGTATCGATTTTTAGCCATTTTGAACATTTATAGGGTCTGCTTTTGCTCTCTAGTCTTGAATTGGCCATGTTTTTTCAGAAGAAGCTACTTTTTCATCAGTATCAATAAAGCCTTTAACATCCGTCTGAACTAGGGAACTAAGTGTAAGGCAGGTCTGAAACAGAGTATTGATTTGGGCTCAGGTCATAAATAGGGTATTGAAAATTGCAGATTTATGACCAAAATAGGGTAACGCTTTTGGGAAGCGGGCCGCACACCCCCACCCAATTTTTCTCGGAGTACTCACCCCCCCCCCGGATAACAACGCTAAGCTGAGAGAATATAAGGTCAACTTCCTTGATGATACTTCAGACTTTGTATCACCTGATGACTTTGACGGTGTGGAAGTTATTTTGGAACAGTCATAAATAAGAACTCAGTGCTGATTATTAAACACCAAGACGTGTGTCACGCAATAAGAAAACCATTGTTAATGTTATGCAAAACATGCCCTTAAGTATTTAGGTTAATTTACATTTT